>NC_086334.1:45888919-45942788 GCF_032445375.1 Bacillus rossius redtenbacheri
GTACCTCGACCTTGTCTTGCCTTTGGTGACTATGGGACTCATGAAATAATTTCAAAATTTCACATAACTAGTACTTTAAAAAGAGAGTTAACCTTGCTTAACGCCCTGTTGCGGAATCGTTAACGTTTGCAAGTGGAAGCCATTGCAACAGGCACCGTTCTTAAGTGGGCTTCTGCAATCTTTTACTGATGTGTTCGTAAATTTGGTCGGTAAATACCTTTTTGGACGCTCATAACCACACATTTTTTCCTTCTTGCCTTGTCTCCTCTGCGGTGAATTACTAGATACCAGTTTACACACGGACACAAACATATTTAAGGATTGTTCGTAATATCCCTAAATAATGTGGTCGCTCTTGGGATGACTGAAAATGAACATTTGCGAACGTGTAGTTGGGTTATGTGGTTTTCCGTTCCTGAATGTGTTTATGTTTATGTTTGAGTTTGGTAGTCAGTTAAAAAAAAACTTTGTCTTGATGTTAATATCTTTTTTTTCTTTTTAAATTTTTAGCGTTATAACATTTTAAGACACCCTATTGGTGGAGGAATCGATTATGGACTACACTGAGGAGGCAGTCTAGTATTTGCCGTTTACTGATGGAGAACATATGTCAGGCGTGCACGAGCCGGTACTCGAACCCAGACCTCGCGAGTGCGAGAGAGTTTTTCCCTCTGCGCCATCTCGCTCGATCATACTGAAACCCTTAAAGACTCCGCCTTCAGTGTGCAGAGGCTTCAGAAGAAACCACACGTTCTGAAAACTGCCCAACATATCCTATTGGTGTCTGTTTACGGAGAAAAATAAATTTAAAAATGCGCTGACGGCGGATGGGAAGTTCTATTTCCGTTTTTTTTTTTTTTATTTTTTTTAACTGAAATTTTGGAAGAGTGAAAAGGGCTTAGAACGCGTTATTTTCAGAGTAATTTTTAGTCATGAAACACCCGGTACAGATTATTGAAAGCGCCCGAGGACCTTGAATTACACCTTTTACCTTTATTTCTCTGAAATAATGTTATCGTTACCGTTCAAATATCATAGTTATCCTAACGCACGACGTGAAGACTGCGCGCCAGTCCAGAGCCTTGCGCTTAGAGGCGCCTCTGAACCGGCGCGAAGTCTTGCATTTGGCAACAGTGAGACGTAAGTGGTAAGTGTAACATTACATGGCGGAGAAATGAAGATAATGTTGTAATGCGAGTCCCTTGATCGCTGTCAAGAATCTGTACCGGGTTTTTGGTATCCCTAAAAAATCATTCTGAAAACACTTGTTTTAGCCATTTTCTCTCTTTTAAAAATACAGATCCGAACCGACTTACGGAAACAGAACTACTCCAGCGTATTCTTAAATGTTCTTCGTAAGCAGACAACACTCGGATATCTTGAACAGTTTTCAAATCGCGTGTTTTCTTCTGAAACTCTGCACACTGTGTGTCTAGGTAGAGGCGGGCCGTAACTGCACGTTCCATTAAGAAATGTAGACCTACTTCATATTTTGTATAATTTTGCGTATTATTTTTAAAATGGTCCTGTTCGAATTTAAAAAAAAATAATTGGTTTTCTGTAAAGTCGGTTTACGGACGATAGTTTAACGTGACAACGTCATGACAAAACATTGATGAAATGATTGCATACTTTTATGAATAAAATTGAATAATTTTTATTGAATTATCACTATTTTGTATGGATACAATGGAGTGAAATGAAATCTAAAATTTAATTGATAAATTTACTTTTATTTGCACTCATTAATTCAAATATGTTTATTACTTTAACGAACAGATTAATTTAACTATAACTTTTATACATGTTTGCTATTTAACTTCTTCCAATCTGTGTAATTCTGTTGATAAGACGATTATAGGAAAAGTAGGAAACGAATGGGAGTGTTTCAAGTTTAATGTGCCTCGAAAAAGTCAAATCGATAGTTGTTCCAATCGAGTGGAAGAGAGATAGATGCGGCGCAAGCGTACAATGAGCGTAACGGGACAATGAGTCATCCTTTTTCGTGCGTGCAGCCGGCGTTCATCGATTTATTAGACGTTGTCACGTCAAAAATGAGAACTTTACTACACGGTCCTGATTAAATTCCTGAAATGGGTTCATTGGCTATTGGATGTGCATTGGCGTTAGGAACTATTCCAACGTTTGAATGGTAGTTATTTCGGCGGAATTTGGGGTTGTGGAGGGGGGGGGGGGGCGGTACATGTGAGCTAGTCTTTCAATACAGTACTCGCCAATGATGTGTAGCATCTAACTTCGTTAACGAGCAAATGCATGGTTGCCGTGTTGCAAAACCACTTATAATACGAAAGTCTGACAGGAAATTCAACGTGCAGTCCTTTAAAATAATGCCGAGCGTGATAAATATATACGCAAATTGTGTTTTCAGCTACATTCCTTGACGCGAATCACACATATTTTACGCACCCGCCATTAGAATAAGTTGCCGGAGCAGCTGCGTCGACTGTCGAATCATTCGATCTGCAGACCGAAATCTTAAACTATATAACGAAACGGCTCCTATAAAAGGAAAAAAAAAGAAAAAAAACTTGGAAAAATGCGAAACTCCGGCTTTGGGGCTTATTTTCGACAAGGAATTTTATTAAAATAGTTCCCATTTTTTTTTTTAATTCATCAAATATTTTATACTATATCCGACCCTGGGTCCAGGGGGCCCGTAATCGAATGTGGGGGGCAATTGTTCCCGTGTCGCCGGGCGACCAGCCTCCCCGTGGGTTGTCTGGGACTGCTGGGGAGCGTGAGGGGCGAGGGGCCCGCCGACTGTGTGTCAAGGCCTGCCTCCGACCCAGATCCCCGCGCGCGCGCACCGCTCCGCCAGTAATCGATCCGCCCCCGGGGGAGACTGGTCCATGGGAAGCCTTCTTTTCACACACGAGAGAGACAAACGCTCGATCGTGCATCTTCGGTTTGTTTTTTTTTGGTTCATTGTAAATAAATATGGCGGTATTGATAAAAGGATACTAATGGTCAATTAGGTTAGGTTAGCTACATTATAAATACTTTAAAACATCGTGGACGGTTGATTTGGTTAGGATAGCTACATTAAAGATACGGAAAAAAAAGTATGAACTTCGGGGAACTTCGGTTTTTTGCTCTCTCGTCTGTGAAAAGAAGGCTTCCCTGGTCCATAGCCTGCGCCCCGCGCCGCTTACCGTGGGCCATATCGATGTATCGCTCCTCATACATGCTGACGAATAATTGCACCCAAAGAATACATTAACTACACACGTTTTCTTAGTTTTTTTTTCTTACACGGGAAGATAGAATGCACCGCACGAACAACTTCCGTAAGATCGCCATCATGGTAAACACTAACTCAAAAGTATTCTGTTTACGTTTTACACGTTGCGGCCCGTAGATTTTAAATTGGGAGTAAATACCAAACTCACTACACTATTTAAATTCATAATACGTACAAATTTGGTTTTCGTGTTTTAAAATGTGTACTTTCATTCACTGTTCGCAGTAAACTGTTGGTCACACAGTGCTTGCACAGAAATCCAGGTTTTTTTTTTTTTTTTTTTTTCAGGTGGATAGATTCCTCCTCCTTTTAAAGCACAGTAGTTGTCATCTGTACGACGTGGTCGCCGACTGACCCTACGCTGCAATATCATGGCCATAGTTACTGCGATGCCCCACCTGTTTGAGCTCTTGTTTGATGAGCCGGAAAGGTCCAGGTTGTTTCATTTCACGTCCAAACTGCCGAAGGCGATGGTGAAGTGACTTGTTGTTTCTCTTCGCCTAGTTTGCCTCCCCTCCCTCTGCATTTCCCCAATTCCTCCCAATCATGCCCACGTCATTCATCTTCCTGTGGAGGCGGCTGGGGTACAACCCAGCCTCGGGGGGTTTATTGCTCAATCAGTTTATGGGTTACAGCTCTGAGGGATTGTACGCTTTGGCGCTGTATGTGGCGCTGGCAAACTGCTTGGTTACTTTGTCTGTTTTCGTAGAAATGCTGACGCGGAAATATTTTTTCGCCAAGAAATTTAACTATAAAAGATGAGTAATATGTATAGAAGTACCGGAAATCCGTCCGGGAAGAAAAATAAATATAACCCATAAATAAAGTGGAAACACTTACTATTTAAAAATGTGCAGTGGCAATTCGATCACCGCACTTGTCTTCATGCTCGTGACCAGAACGTGTGCAAATAATATTCCATCTGTAATCATTTTCTTTACAATGCAAGTATGTCTCCAACTTAATGGTGGCATTAATTATTAGGAGTAAATTATTCGTTCCTATTTTTTTTAAATCTTGATTTGTGACTGCGAACCGGAGTCCATTCCATTATGTTTTTGAATACCACTCATTAAAAAAAAATGGAGCGTTAGGTTGTGTAATTACTAGCAATCTGTAGCATAAAAAATCACTTAACTAAGCGTGCAATTAATATAAAGTTAGTAATTCTTATCAATGGTAAGCCTCGTGTAGCTGGCAGCGATATGCTATCATTTTGTAAAAAAAATCGCAGGCAGTTATGAAAACTTGTACATCTGAATCGAACGCATGCTGTTCGTAAAGTTAAGACTTACCCATAAGAGAACAAAGTAAAATTATTTCACAAAGAAATAACTCGTGGTTAATTTTTTACTTGCTGGCATTAAGATAAAATTCCCTCCGCTAACTACTGTTAGATAGGAGGGGAAATATTTTACTCTTGGTTAGGTATTTATTTGTCCTTATAGTTTCTGTGCATATATAATTCGTAATGGGGGGGAAAACTAAGCAGTTCCAGGCTTCATAAAAAAAATTCTTACTAACAAGCTCACTGGACACGTCCCGAGTTTGAGTTTATTCAAGGTGCAGTTACACTGGGCGGGTAACACTTACTTGAAAAGTCGCTGCGTTTCTCTTAATCTCTCGGAGAATTGGGCACACTCAGTCTCGCATGCCCCGGCATAGACCAAGCTCCTGGTAAACCTGGTAAAGCGGTATTTACCGCCATTTACGTGAACACGCTCCGCCGCCAGGTGACGTAACGGTGCTCGCGTTTTTCGCCCCGCACACCACGTCTTGAAGGTCACACAGACTTCTGCACGAGACTCCCAATGGGCGCTCCACGTTATGTAATACGTGAAAAGGTATTCGCCTTGGATAAAGTGCAGAAATGCGTGTCGCAGCAAACACTCGCGGAAACCGCCCGCGTGCAAGCACGGTGCTGTGTCTCCGCCCGGTCGCTCAAGCTATCCTGATTGAACACTGTGTGTCCCCCCCCTCCCCCCTCCCCCCCCTCCCCCCCTCCCACTCTCACCCTTGCGCGCACTCGCTATCGGCGCGCCACCGACGGGAAATAGTTCCGACAGACTATCACACTGTTTACACACTAAATAACACTAATAACTATAAAAATAATTCTACGACCATAAACAACTGAAATAACGACATATAAAAATACATAAATCCTAAATTTACCAACAAAAAAAAAACACTTTAAATAATATAACATCACAGTTTAGGTTTTTTACAGTCTTAAAGCTTCTGCTCAATTCTCTGTCGAGCTTCACTGTTCATACCAACGTTGGCATAAACGCACCCCGGGAAATTTCTGACCTAGTCAAATTAAAAATAACAGAAACAAACTTATAAACTAAATAAGTTGCATGATAAAAGAAAACCAATAACTATTAGTGTGACATACCAATGATTAGGTCACTTTCCAAAATAGTTATTTCTATGCTAGTTATTTACTCTAGTGCTAACAGCAAGCGTCAATCGGTGTGCTTGTGAACAAAAAAAAATAGACGAGTTAGCGAGTCCTTTAAAAGTAACCGCTACAGTGGATTTATTTTTTAAAAGGTAATATTTTAAGTTTGTTTTGAGAAGGAGCGAAATTGAAAGAGTTGTTCAACATGTAAAAACGAAAAAGTTATGTTTTAAAATTAATTTAGAAACAGATTTTTATTTTACACAACCGGGACTATCACACAATTTAAAAAAAAAAAAGCCACAGTGCGAAGGAAAAGATCTGAATAATTTTAGGAAACGCTACGTTTGTTTTATGTGTGATGGTTGAGATCATCTTATTCTCAAATTCGAAACTAGAATTATATTTGTATATTGTTCATTTTAACTGGTGGTAAATCCTTAATCATCTTTGGTATTGTCTATATGGATGAATTTATGAAGTTTTTTCCGGCTTTATAGGTTCTAGTGAATTTACATTCATCGTATATTTTTTATTCGGATCTCGTTCCTCGAATGTTACAGTTATCGATTACTAAGGGATTTTTATGGTAATTTTTTTTATGGTAAATCGTGTGTAAACAACTTTCGGTACGCCTCCAAGTGCGACACGCTCTTGGTATATTTTTCCCGTTTGAAGGGCCGTTCGGAGATGGTAAATAAGTACTCTGCGGGCTAGGCGATGTTTGTGCAATAACTGGTCGCCTACACATTGTGTGAAACCCTCCCCCTCCCCCCCCCCCCCCACTCCCAATCCTTGTACACCTGAAACACTGTTTGGTCTCCTCTCTTTCAAGACTCGGCTAGCTCTCCCCACGACTGGCCGGAAATAGGTCAACCCTCCTCTTTTCCTCCCTCCCTTTTTTTTATTCGTCTGTTTTTACGAACAGAACCTCTCCTTTTCCACGCGGCGTTCCAGCCGTGACGTCATGGCGGGCACCTGGCTCCCGGAGTGTACTACCCGACCGAAAAACATCGTGACGGCGGGACTAGGGGAAAAACATCTCTCCCGCGCCAAACCTGCGCTCTATGCACACTTTCTCGTCATCTGCAATACGGTGTTACTTCGCGTGGTCTGCGTTCCACGCGGACAGCCATGACTGACCATAAACCCCGTCAAATCACACTATGCATGTTTCCCGCGTGGTTGAAACCCAGCTCGTTGGAACCCAGCTCGCCTACTCGGCCACACTAAAAACCACGAGATTTAAAAAAAACTGCTCTGTACATACAAGTGGGACCTGTTTACCAGGGGCGCAACAACAGGGGGGGGGGGCAAGGGTATTTTGCCCCCCTCCCCCCTCTGAAACCTTGAAGTGAGGGCAAACGGGGGCAAAGAAAGTGCTTTGTAATCAATTCTTAGATAATAAAACTGCTTAAATAGCACCATTTTCCACCTTGAAATACAAATTTTCCCGGGGGAGGACCCCCGGACCGCTTCAATAGGAGGGATCGATTGATTCTTTATAAAAAAAAGTATATTGCCTTTGGAAATTTAGTTGTAGCGCCCCTGCTGTTTACGAAAAGCATTTTAAGGATTCGCTGAGAATCTGTGGGATCCGCAAGGGAGGTCCGCGAAATTTCGCGTGGTGGTTTTGGGGGGGGTGGTGGTTATGAAATGCGCGTGGATTTTAACGGACACTTATATCTTTGAATAGGGCGCTTGAATGTTTTATAGATACTGCTCATATTTTGGCCTGAATGCACACAGCAAGCAGAAAACTACAAATATTTACAAAAATGTATTCCGTAAGACATAGTTTTGTCGTTCACGTTTATCAATCCTGTTTTCACAGTCACGGATTTTGCAGGCGCGAGCCGACCTCCTCAGTCAGAGGGACGTCTTAATTCCTGAAGAGGGGTTTGGACCCCTTGTCCCCCCCCCCCGGATTAACCAATGCGTTGAGGGCGGATGAGTAGTTATGTTTTCGTATTTCGTTTTTAAACTATTTTTAGAAGAGCGAAAATTGTCAATACGCGTGGTTTCAGAATTTGTAGGCATGAAACACCCGGTGCAGAGTCTTGAAAGCACTCGTGGGACTTGCATTGCATCTTAATCTTCATTTCTTCGCCATATAATGTTACGGTTACCGTTAAACTATCATAGTTTGTCCTGTGGATGATGCGAAGGCGTAGACTGCGCGCCACTCCACACACAGCCTTGCGCTCAGAGGACACTGCTCTATAAGCATGAGCAAGCATATGCCTCTCTCACCATCATACACCTCTGACTGGTTGGATCTGAGACACGCAGAGGCCGTCTCCTAACCTGGGAACCTCCCAAACATCACTCTCGGGGAGGGGGGGGGGGATGCGTTAACGTGTAATTACAGCCAAACATTCAGATAAATCGCCTGCCAGAATTCGAACACGATTTTTTTTGCAAGTATGCAACGTGGCGGACGTTGCTGTGGTAGGATATTTTTTTTTTATTTTTTAAATTATGGTTTCGGAACAGTAATAAGTTTTTTTCTTGTAGGGGGCGGTTTTTTTTTATTACTTTTCACATTTCGTTATACTCTTTCAGACAGTATGTAATTTCCGTGTAAAAATAAATAAAACTCGGGTCATTAAAAAATTTCCTACAAGGACGTACAGAATTCTAAGAGAAGTTACAAAACGAATAAACATTTATCTTGACATTTATAATATATATATTTTTTTTTCAACCGTCAGAAAATGCGTGTACAGGGTGGCCACCAAACCGGGAAAACGGGAAAAACCGGGAATATGTCGGGAATTTGAAAGGGCCCGGGTAAAACCGGGATACTGTCTGGAATTTTATTTCTTTCCTGGGCAAATGCTGCGGTGTAAATTCGCACAACTTATATAAGACGTACATCGCGGCGTCTGATAATCACGCGGCAAATCTGTACAGTGTCATGTTGGCAGCGACTGTAGTGTTCCCAGGCGTGTCATGTTTCTTCTTTCCTCATAGACGCAATACGTCACTAAGAGGCGGAGGGGGAGGGGGAATATGAACCGCACTACGGCGTGCAACACGGGGTGTTGTTCTAATTTGTTCTGTTCAGTACAAGTCTTCGAGCGGTTTTAGTCTTACGCTGTGCAGTTTGTTAGGAAGCTATTGCGGCAATGTCTACTAGGTATTCCTGTCGTTATGAGTCTTGAGGTTCCATGGGCTACTGAGGATGCGAAAGACAGAACTTGTGCGAGATGCAAGATATGCAATAAAAGTTTCAAGATCGATACGATGGGTAGGGGAGCATTTACAAGCCATGCCAAATCTAAGAATTACAATAGAGTTATAAATAACCAATCAAGAAACCTGCATGTTACAGAATTTTGTTTCCACTCAACCTGCTCAGGTTGAAGCCCACGCTTCCTGTAACAAAGTTTTATTAGTACTTTAATTTATACTAGTAGCTTCCAACGGTTTAGCGGTGTTATAAACTACGACGTCTTGTAATCCATCGCTTATCAATAAACTGTCAAATATGTCCAGTAACTAACGACACTGCACGTTTTTTTATGAATATTCGCAGCGTGTTGAGGCCGGCCGATAAACCTTCCGCATTAACTTACCTTTAACGTCGGTAATGCTATGTCCACTTAAAATTTGTAAAATAATAATACTAAACATATAATCATTATGTACACCAGAACCCCGATTTCACGAACACCGTATTTAACGAAGCAGTGATTTTACGAGTACATTCTCGGGAACCGTAAAAAAATTGGAAATTTTGACCAAAATGTGAAAAACAGAAAAAAATATTTTAAAAAAAACGCAATGAAAGATCATATATACCGAATAAAAGCATGTTGGACCTCCTGCGGTCACCAGCAAAGCATAAACACGACCCAATGCGTGGTGCAACTGCTACATCGCTTCGTTATTGCTCGCGCGAGAGGCGGGACGTGGAATGTTAGAAGAAAGGAAGGGGGAAATGCGGGGGATGACAGACAGCAGCCAGTGTGTTTCCTGCGTGGGGAATAAGTGGCGTAGCTCCTTTTTTTATGCTGTGTGAAGCGACCTTTTTCTATCAACTCACGGGAAAAGATAATTGCTTGAGCTGTCAAAATAAACATCGCTGCGACAGTTAAAACAAGACGCGGGCGAGCATCCGGTAGGTCGATGTGTGTATCTACTCGAAAAACATTTCTCAATTCATGACACTAATAAGATTCCTTATAACTTACACGTATAGCCTGATGTTTTCAGCCTGATCCATGCAAGTTCTTTAGCCACGTTTTGAATGAAAACAACCACCAGCCGGCCAGTGCTGTGCCCTGTTTAATACGCACAAAATATACCAAATATATTTGGTTCAAAAAAAAAAAAAAAAGAACCTCAGGGAACTTAGGGCAATAAAAGTCAAAATAATGAGTGATGCCTTAAAACAGACCGCTCTCATAGACGAAGAAATTTTAAAACACAAAAAAGGTTAAAGTTATGTGGCAAATATATATTTAGTAAACTGCCACCTGTTTTTTTAGTTGGGTATGTATCACATTTTGTGCATTTTTGTTTTATATTTAGTACTATACAGTTCCGTGTTTTAAAATGTGTGCTTTGTATCATGTATTACAAAAAACATGTCATTTTGTATATATATTGCAAAACCTGGAAAATCTTGAAAATACCTGGAAAAACCTGGAAAAAACCTGGAATTTTTTATCAGAAATATAGTGGCCACCCTGGTGTAGCTAACTAAAGGTGTGTTCTATTTTTTGTTGCAGGTGTGGCCGTGGTCTCCAAACCGGACGCGTGACGTCATCGAGTTGTTCCTAGTGCGACTCCGCGCCCCCGCGTGAACAGTTCCTGCAGCCATGGCGCACCTGGTGAGCGACATCATCCACGGCTACCACGACATCCTGGACAACCGCAGCGGTGAGTGCACCTTACCGCCTTTCTGCTAGAGGTGTAAAAGTCACGAAAAAAAAGCGTACCCGTATGTATTCGTTACTATAACAATTAGTACTCGTTACTTCTGATACCGCATAACATGCTATGTTATGTTACAGCAACGAATCGAGTCGTATTGCGTACGCGTACAGTATGACGTCGCGTAAATAATAATAAATAGAATATATACAATTAACAATATTTGATAATTAACAGTTTTTGTTAACCAAGAAACAATTAAATCTCATTAGAGCGGCTTTATTATATGCAAGAAAATACTTTCTTAAGTTTTTTCTGTTCCAATCTCAAACTTTTTCTACACACACAATACCTTTAATAAACAGTAAAAAACTTGGACGACGAATTTCCAAATTATACTTTACTTAATAAACTAACATCGTTCTTTGTAACGTACGTTTTTAAATTCATCGAATAAGCGCGTGCATGCGTGAAACATACGAAAAATGTGAGTGACGAGATGCAGCCGTGTGTAACGTTTCGTTACTCGTTACTAGATGGCGCACCCGTTACTCAGTACCGAATACATAAGGTTTGCTACAGCTCTACTTTCTGCACCGTACAGTATTCACTTAACTGGGTTCCATCCGTTCGATTTACTCTCTCTACACGTGGATGCAATTCAATGACTGGATTCAATTAAAATAGAAAATGTTTATTGGAAGCCATTTAATACAATTCTTCACTTCAAACATTTCCTCCCATTCACAAAAAAATAAAGTTTCCAGCTCCAATTGGGGGACACTTAAAACTAAAATTACAAGGCTCTGTGTGTTTGTGTTTTAATTTTTCCTTGATGAATTTTCAGCCCGAGTTTAATTGAAATCAGACTTATCGTTAATATACTATGAACTAATTATCAGAACTTTCAAAATGTTCCGCATTGAAAAAATATAAAACTCAATATTAAAAGCGGTTTTTCATTCCTGCACATGTATTAAGTTGAACATACTGACTGGATTGACTACAATTATTAAGAATTTCAAAAAAATGAAATATCGCATTAATGACTTCTTGCCTAGTTTGGGATTTTGAATTTAGAAGCGACATAGCAATTGATTTCATTAGCGAGTGTTGGCCTTAACATGCTATTGATTGTATGCGTCGTACGCGCACAGCCTTCGGGCGGTAGGAAAGAAAATGGCAACTCATTAAAAATAATACACCATATTTCCGATGGAGGGGTTGGGATGGGGGAATAACGCCTTCGGTCTTTTTAAGCCATTTTATATTAGCATTTTTGTTATAATGGAGAAAGTTATTTTTTTATTATCGACTGAGAGCGGAAGCCTTTATAATATTTTTCTAACTTGCTCGTCTCAGGGAAAAATTTCCCATTTGAACTTTCATAACCGTATACAAAAAGTCTCTTTCGAAATTACAAATTTTTGCAAGCTAATAATTTTTAACTAAGTCCGTGACAAAAATAATTACGTTGCTATTGCAGAATTCTAACTTCACAATGAATTGCAAAATGTGCTTTTTTTTATCGTGAAAATAATTTTTTTAGACCTTATAAGCTAATATAGTTTTATCATATACGTCATTTAAGTTTTTTTTTTGTAAATTTAAAATTGTGACTTTCAATAACTTATTTACATTTTAAGAAAATACTTCACTTTGGGATATTGTATTTTTTTCTAATTTTGAATTTTATGAAGAAACATTTAGAAAATAGAACTGTCGAAGTAAGTCATATTTATACCCTGAAACTTATAGTGAAACAACGACTTGGTTAGTCAGACACAACTTTTAATTAATACTATTTTCCGAAAAAAATTCTACCTAAAAAAAGTAACAAATAAGTGTGGAATAGATGTATGTGCCAGAGATACACAGAGTAATTTGCATTGTTTAGGAATTGCATCAAGCATAAAAATAATGATATGAAAATGCAATAACTCAACATGGCGGGCGTAGAAAAGTTTTAAGGTTGTGTGTGCTACGCGCTCTTGTTTGATCCAGTGAAACACGCACGTCCGAACTGCAGACGTATGCGGTACATAACTGTGTACTTGGAGGATGCGGGCACTGCCTCATTGCCTAAGAGAAGGCGTGGTTTGTGTTGCGCAGACAGCGTTGGGACGATGATGCACTTCTTTGTTTACTTCAGTCAGCTGTTAATTATTATCCTTCATTTGGACTTCTGTCGAGTGGTTCGTGATCTGCTCTTGTCAGGGACGAACTCATGTTTCATTCTTTTCATTTCTTTATTTGTACATAAGAGCGTACAACAATGCTACGGGACTTCGTCTTGGTTACATCTGCATATTGTTTTTACTTAGTCACTAGTTATCAGCCTGAAAATGATAATGATGTGGTAACTTTTAGTGGACAATGTACGTTTGTTCTGCTTATGGTCATCAAAATTGCAAAATGTTTTGCTAGACAGAGAAAGAGGGCTATAAACTAAAGACGGTTAACAACTACTAAATTATTTTGTTTCGAGACATGTACAATGGTTTTAAAATAGGCATAACTTATTATTCTCGCCGCTGAGTGTGTGTTTTTTTTTTTTTTTTTTTTTTCGTGCGGGCTCGAGACGCAATCCAATTTCTGTTGCTGCTGCGCTCATGTGTTTTTTTTGGCGAGGCTAATCACAGCAGTGTGTTTGGGTCGCCTGTAATGTGTTGTGTACGTTCCCCTCGAACATGGCTTGATACGGGTGTCCTCAAGTTGTTGCTCCCCGTCACGTACAGTTTCCCCTCGGCTCGGTGTTTGCTTGCAGCCGGCAGATAGTCGGTCGTCCGAGCAACAAGATGCTGCGCAATGCCCAGCGAAGTTGACACAGTGCCGTGACGGGCGGGGCATGGGCGGGCGGCGAGATGGCATGTTCGCAGTAACTCGCACGCATTTCATAGTTCAGGAGACGGAGGAACCGCCAAATACAGGGTTCACTGCCATGTACCCGACCCGTGGGTTTTGAATTTTTTTTTTTGTCAATAAAACCCAAATTTAAAATATATATATATTTCTTGACCCACTTGAGTATTTTCAATACTAATATAAATAAAATTAGAATTACGAAAATTAACATCTTACAACTTAGCATAAATAACACTTAACAAAGTACACATACATTACAGATGAACACAAAAGTACAAAAAAAAACAGGCTGATTTCGGCTTTTTATAAATAACCCCTTAGAAATTCACACAAGTATTAAATCCGTTTTGAAAAACTTAAGAGTGTGGACTAAATAAAAGGATTTCGATAGCCTTAATACTGTTATGATCGCGCTTGGCTGCAGTGCTTGGCGTCGCCGCGCTCGTTCGGCCTGTCCGCGCCCCCTTCCACCCGCATCCTCTACCTGGTATCTCGTGTCATACTATCGCGCGACATCCTGACCGTCCCAGCGCGCACCTGCCTCAGATCGAGTTACTTAAAAGAGGCCGCACTGCGGAATAAAAAGAATCAGACATGTTTATCGGCGCGTTTTGTGGGAACCCGATGCTTGTTGCGTTTATCGGCGTTCTTTGAGCAGCCGCCGCGTCCTTCGACAGGACTCACGACGCATTTCTGGACATTTCGACGGCGAAGGTCGCGCGATATCTCGGAGACATGCCCGATTGTTCTGGACGGGAACCCAAGGGCTATATAAGGAGGTTGGGCCGACCTTCGAGTCAGTCAGAGTTCAGTGGGGAGTTCTCCCACGGCGGAGTTTCCGGGCGATAGTGCCGCGGGT
Source organism: Bacillus rossius redtenbacheri (assembly GCF_032445375.1). Lineage (NCBI taxonomy): Eukaryota > Metazoa > Arthropoda > Insecta > Phasmatodea > Bacillidae > Bacillus > Bacillus rossius. The sequence goes on from NC_086334.1 coordinate 45,903,197, forward strand.
GCGGCAGAGTGGCGAAGTCCTTGGACGAAGGTTCCAGGGCAGAGAGTCTGAGTGAGTGAGTGGAGTCGGGAGTTCCGCGGCGGAGTTTCCGGGAGATAGTGCCGCGGGTGCGGCAGAGTGGCGAAGTCCTTGGACGAAGGTTCCAGGGCAGGGAGTGAGTGAGTTCAGTGGAGTCGGGAGTTTCCGGGCGATAGAGTCGCGGGCGCGGCGGAGTTCCGAGTGAAGTGGCGAGCGAGTCGTCGTGTGGGATCTCGGCGAAGAGTGTGACGGCGGCGGCGGCGGCGGAGTGCGGCGACGGAGTCCCGCGGCGGAGACCCACGAGGGGTGCTGCGACGAGAGTTGCGTCGGAAGTGCGGCCCAGCGAGGTGTGTGAAACGAGTGACTGGGGAATTTACATTTATTTACGTGTAATTAATTATCTGCCAATTTAGAAGATTATTTGTAAGTGACAAGTAGTGGTAATAAATAAAACTGTGTGTGTGTGAAATAAAATCTATTAATTGGGCTATCCTTTACGAACCCGCAGGTAAATCGTAACAATACTAACAAATTTATTGTTTCAAATAGCATTTCCGGAAAACTCACCAAAATTAAAAGATTTTTATGGAAGAAAAAAATCTAGATAATGTCAGAAAAACGTGATTTCATTGAAAAATGCAGAAAACCCACCTGCAAAAAAGCCCGGACGTTTGCCAACCCTGTCAAATAATTCTACTTCTGCTGCCACTGCTCTTAAACTGTCATCCTATATATTGGGCGCAAAACACGCTGACCTTAACTTAAAAAAAAAAAAAAGTTTTGACAAATATTATGTAAAAGTTATTACTTGGAAGTATATTTCCGTGACGAATACATTTCGCATCTACACGTCACCAGTTATTATTAAATCACTACAGATTTACTAACTACTTTTCCCTTACCCATCGTCCTGCTCATCATTCTAAAAGATATTTAATTATGGTAAGCACCAATAGAAAAAATTCGTGGATATAAATAAATGACTATGATGTAGTTTTGCGGACCATTGCAAACGTTTTTGCTTATCGCAGAATATTTAGCGTGCAGAACTTCAGATTAAAAAAAATAGTGTAATTTTTAAGAGCGGTGTGGTTTCGTGGTCGTGTGGTCCAAATAAAATTTGTTTTGTTTCAAAATGAATAATATTATTCAGGTTTATGTAATAATTTTGCAGTTTTTGGAAAATAAAACGTTCCCTAATATACCCCCGTCGTGTAATTTAGCCCATAAACGCCCTCTGGAGATTTTCCATCTATAAATCTCATGCTATCAGTCAGGAAGTTGTTTGAATTTCCAATTTACTGTGATTATCTTGTTCATTCCTCACTCACTCACTCACTCACTCACTCACTCACTCACTCACTCACTCACTCACTCACTCGGTGAGTTTCGACTGACAAACTTCAGCTGCAGGTTCATCAGGACAAAATAAGTTGAAAACATCAATACGACTTAAGGTCCGTTATGCTTCCCAAGGTTGGTATACGTCTTTGACCCAAGGCTGGTATTGGTATACGTCTTTGAAGTTGGGTACTGAACAACATTTTTAATTGGAAATAACAGAAAAAGTATTCGAAATAAAAACGCTTAGCGTCTGAATTATGTTTAATTGAACGAAGCTCTACAACCATTGCGAATTTTGTCGCTGCAGCGAAATTGGAGTGACACTTATTTCCACATATTTTCGTGGGGTGTTACTACCGCCATTATTTATAATAAATTATATATGTATAACATTTTGAGCCTACGATGGTATTAGGGATTAGGGACCATGAAACAAAAAAAAACCTGAGTAGTAACTATTGTAACGACTGGAATATAAAGTCTTTCCATCGAAATCTACCTAAAAGGTGTAATGATCCCATTTCGGTTCTAACTGAAAATACGTTTATTTTGAAAACTTTTTTAACCATTTGCATTCCGCGTAAAGCAAACCAAGAGAGAAGAACAGCAAAACAATCACAATATCAGCCTACTGTTAAATTCTGTTCGTAAACAGGTGAAACTTTGAAATCCGGAGCAGGTTTTAATTCGCGCGCGTTTCTTTTGAAGATTTTTTTTTTTTTTTGTGGTTTGTAGTTTGTGGGTTAGAGTCCCAGTTAGGGCCTTGCAGTATTTTTATTTGGTAAGTCGTCGCCAGCTAAGTCTTTCGACATTATACGAAAAGTTTTATATCCTAAAAAAAAATCATTATGCTCTCCGCTCCAAATAATAGGAATATCATTTCCAAGTTCTGTAGCCGTGCTGACATTAAATCGATAGAACATTATCAGTTTATTAAACAAAAACAGGTTTAATTTTGTTGTAGCTATCTAGTGTGTAACTTTCTAACGTAGTTGTATTCGCGAAAGTGCCCTGGGAATTGCAACGTTACTGTGCTGATTGTCCCCTTCGTGTGGAAGTGCGCTGCGTTAGATAGCCACGTGTTGTGGAGTGGACTACTTCGTAACACTTCCTACTCGGTTAACTAAAAAAAAAAAAAAGTATGTCAGACAACGTAATCAGGAGATCAAGTCATAACGGCAAGCAAATGATTATGTAGCTGGTTTCTCCGCCAGATAATGAGGTGTGCTGAGGCATTATTATTTGACTTTTTGGACTTGAATTTGTGTCCCAAAGCAGTCGTTCTCTGTTAGTCATGTAATATGAAGTCGGTTAAATCCATGTAATATGAAGTCGGTTGCTCGACCCCCCCCCCCCCCCTTTTCCTTCCTCACGTTTCATTCTTCCAATATCACCACCCCAATTCTCCTTGAATGAATTTGGGGCTAAGTTTCTTTTGACGATCGAATAACCCGGCAGAGCTGGCAAGGAATACAAATCAAGTTTTCTTGTGGTGACCCGCCGAAAGCATCATTCTGAGAATATTATATACATAAAATTATATTAAATTCATATGCGGTAAGCAAATTTTACCGTCTTGTTCAATCATGTGTATTGTTTTGCTTGTTTATGTACTCGTTTGGCCAGTCATAGGATCATTCCAGGTCTTTGGTAAATCTCTTTTCAGTTGACAGAGCTTTATTGTCTTAGTGTCAGATGCAGTTAATCCTTTCCCTAATTTTTCGTGCGGTCTCGTGTTTTTCTGTATAATTCTTGATGCAACATTTTTATATTTCTCAACCTATCTTCCCAGCTTGCTCATCCATCTTCCTGTAAATTCGGTCCTCCAAAAGCATAAATTTTTTTTTCTGACAATTGTCTAATGTCTGGGTCTTACATTGCCTACTTTGCTAGTCTCTCAGTTCTTGTTTCAACGCCGCATACTGTCAAGCCACTAGTTGGAATTAATTTCCAGCGAATGGTGTGCATATTACTAAAACATCCGACTTGATCTAGTTGTGTGGTTGCAAGTCGTGGTTTGGGGTGGTTGACGCGCAGCAGTCGGTGCGTGGTTGATTCGAGTTGGGGGGGGGGGGGTTTACGCTGTGGTCGAGTGGTCAGATTGCATCCTCCATCCCCCTCCCCTTTTCAACCAAGACGAACTGGGTTCGATTCTTGGCGGGATAAAATCAGGATTTTAATCGAATCGAGGAGGAAACATGGTAGACGTTTCTATGAGCCGGTGGGGTTTTAGAGAGGCACGACCATGTCTCTCCCTCCCTCTTCACTACCATTTTTAATTCTGTCATCCCTCATAGTTCCTGAATACCTAAAGCGGACGTGACGTGGACCACTGATTCGTTTGTCCTGTCACCAAGAAACTGGTGGAATTTAAACCATTTGGACTTGCTCCGGCTTCGCTCGTTCGTATTGTAATTTTTTTTTTAACGGGGGAAAGAACTAGTTACTATAACACTAAACCACGCTCTGTGACGAAGCAAAGTAGCGCTTGAAGACAAAGGTTATGTCTCCTTAGAAGTAAAAATTTAATATTACATGCTCTTGAAAAACATGGCAAGAAAAAATATTCACAGAATAATTCCAAATTTTCATTTACCGGATTAAACATTTCTGATACATTAAAAAAATAATATATAAAGTGCTCTATAGCGTATAACTGGCAACAGAGCACACTGAAATGGGTAACGCTAATGGTAGAAATCGTGCGTTGGAAAGTGGGTGTAAATGCTCATTTAAACGCACACTGCAAACTTAAGTTTGATACACTCTGTACCATGAGTGACTGGGAGACAAGAAATGGATGAGCTCGTTACGTCACTCCATATTCCCTCGTCCGTAGCGTTCACTTCACGAAGTACGTCATGGGAAGGACAAGTCGGTGGATTTGCAAAGCAGTTAGCACCTTGCATGCTCTGTGTGTGTATACACTTGACACGAAACGTCGAACACAAATACCGGTGTTGGTTTTCCGTGAATTCGCAACCTTCGTAGTCGCAAGGTTTATCTGCGGCGGTGAACATATAATGTTTTCCTGCTGCCTTCAAAAGGAGTTGGTGTATTATCGTTGACCTTGGAAGAAATATTTTTAAATCTCAAATCTTTTGAGCGTTTGCCACATCGGCTCCCAAGTTTGGAAGGGGAAGGTCGGTACCCAAAGTACTGAAACTGAACCGATTTAATTTATTTATTTCTGGTATTTAAATATGGGTTTTGTTGCGCATCTAATAAGGAAAAAAAGTAATACGAATTATTAAATATTTGTTTTTTAACAGTCACGGTATGAAGACCCAATATTCGTATAACGTTTTATTAATATTATACATTTTAATCACAAAAAATATTTAACTTCACATTTCGATTGAAAACAAATGGGGTGTGGCTGTCTCATGGACACGGCCCGTGTGTTGTACGTGAATACCTGTACGTAACAGGCAATATTTTCTATACAAAATATAAAATACGCTATTTTATGTATGTTATAATCATGAACACTAAGAAGTCGCGTTTATGCCGACATTATATATTTTTGATTATTTATTATCTATATTTTAACACCATATATATTCACTGTAACTATTTTACTCTAATGTTTTATATATTCGATCGATAGATTTTGACGAGAGCTGACGATTGAAACTCAAACGAACTTCGGTAACTTCTCCGGGTCAAAAGTTATACTAAATGGAAATCTCGAAACGCAGCAAAATGACCTCAAAATGGCGGCGCTTCCCCCTCCATCGTAAAATGATTTACGATGTTCATATTCCACACACATTCATTTTCGCGGTACAATTATACAAATTTAATAGTTTCTTCTACTGACCACTTCATCTTCTTGAGTATAATTGAGCACACACACACACTGAGCTTTCCTCCGCTTGACTGCTCCGGTTCACACGGGTAAATTATACTGATTGGTTGAAAATGCAATGGTTGGGTAAGGAGAGTGAGCGAGATACTGACCAAATGTTCTACCCCACTCGATTTTACAAACTCCTAGCTGTAGTATATTTTTCCAAGTACTTTCACAACTGTCCACACGATGATAGTAGTTTGACTCTTCTTACTTCCCTTGAAGTGTACCCTGCCCGAGTAATCGCGTTGTAAGGCTGGGTTACACTGGGCCGGTAATCTAATAGATTGGCGAGCGGACGAGAAAATCACGAACGAGATTGAGGATTCACGCCAGACAAAACAGCGAGTTCAGCAGATGCACTTGTGTGTAGCTGCGGACATGCACTCCACTAAGGAACTCTACTGAAACGTAGTCGTCATACTTTTTCCCAGTCAAGGGCGGGTGAGGTGTGGTTGTGGGGGGGGGGGGGGGGGCTACTAGTCTGCCCACTTTTCATTCCACAGAATCGAGCTCACTCGCAGTTTTACAGAACCACTCGGACCAAACTGTTCCGTTCAGTGCAGTTGCGAAACAGGACATAAAAAAAGTCTGATCGGTCTTAGAATATTTACAAATGTATGGTCTCAAATGCCAAACGTTGTTTCGTGAAATAACTTTGACATCAGCTGATTTAGGCTTGTTCTCTGTGTGTTTGTTTTTTTGACGTGACAACGTCTAATAAATCGATGAACGCCGGCTGCACGCACGAAAAATTGTCCCGTAACGCACTTTGTCCCGTTACGCGGTGTCTGGTTACGCTCATTGTACGCTTGCGCCGCATCTATCTCTCTTCCACTCGATTGGAACAACCATCGATTTGACTTTTTCGAGGCACATTAAACTTGAAACACTCCCATTCGTTTCCTACTTTTCCTATCATCGTTCTATCCTTAACAGAATAACACAGATTGGAAGAATTTAAGTAGCAAACATGTATAAAAGTTATAGTTATAATAATCTCTTCGTTAAAGTAATGAAAAAAATATTTGAATTAATGAGTGCAAATAAAAGTAAATTTATCAATCAAATTGTAGATTTCATTTCACTTCTTCTTTGTATCCAAACAAAATAGTGATAATTCAATAAAAATGATTCAACTTTATTCATAAAAGTATGCAATCATTTCATCAATTATTTGTTATGACGTTGTCACGTTAAACTATCGTCCGTAAACCGACTTTACAAAACAATTTTTTTTTAAATTCTTAATTTGCATTCTTGAATTTTTTTTCCATGACTAAACAGTGCAAAGCTGCAATGGCGTATGCCCAAGAAATTGTATTAAATCACTAAGTTTTAAGTATCTGAATAAACATAAATTTACCCTCATAGTGAACGTCCTCTGGAGCTACGCTTGTCGCGCGCGCAAACTCGGGGGGACGTCGGAGCGTCTCCGTGCCGTGGCCGAAGTGCGGAATGCATTGCAGATTCGTAGCACGCCTGGTCGACCGTAAAGCTCGCTGCACCGACTACGTGGCAGTGACGCAGTGCAACTGCAGCTGCGCGCTCCTGCAGTGAAGCAGGCACGCAGGAGAGAAGCGGCGCAGCTTTGGCGGCTTCCAGACGAGGATTCCGACCCGTGCTCCCGAATGTACTCCCGCCACCAGGTGTCCGACAGTGCATTTGCAACTCCACGCGACGCGAGTTCGAGGGACCCGACTCACTCGGGAGTTGGTACCCCAGCTGAGTCGAACTGAAATCGATGTATTGCAAAATCGCAGTCTTTCTACGCAGTAAAATCGTCGTTAGTGCAATAAACACAAATAATTGAGAATATTTTGTTAAAAACGGTCCTGTATATTCGAACGGAATTTTCAGCTTTCTGTTCCTATACGAATATTTATATATTTATATATGTGTGTATATATATGTGTGTGTATGTGTGTTTGAAAATTATGGTATGTCGAACTCTCAAATGGTTGTTTCTCTTTTGATCCTATTGTGTTAAAACGATTGAGTAGTGATCTTAAGGCATTACATAATTATTAGAAACGTAAAACTTTTTTTTTTATGCGTAACATTGTAACTCTCGGTACACGGCATTTGGTAGGAGTAATTTCGCGAATTAATGGTTTTATCAATTTTTACAAGATGAGCAGTATTTTAATAACATTCATTGTCGAAAACCTGGTCCAAATCCAGGGTTTAGTATTTTTTCCGTGTATTTGATCGCTTTTATCGGAGCCGTTTCATTACATAGTTTAAAATTTCATTCTGCAAATCGAATGATTCGATAGTCGACGTAGCTTCTCTGGCAGCGAATTCTAGCGCTGGGTACGGAAAATGCATGTGATTCGCGTCAAGAAATGTAGTTGAAACACGATTTGCTTGTACATTGATCACGCTCGGGTGCTATTCTAGAGAATTCTACGGTAAATATTTCGTGTCCCGAGTTTCGTTATTACGTGTGTAGGTATTTGCAACACGAGAACACGTGCATTCGCTCGTTACACCGAGGTTAGGTGTTGCACATCTTCTGGCCAGCACTTGAAGGACACCAGGGGTGCCCACAAGGGGGGGGGGGGTAACAACGCAGACTGCGTCATTAAAATTTCAGGGGGGGGGGGGGGTGTTTGTCAAAAGACGAGAATATGTATATATATAATTTACATAATTATAGCTTCTAATGTGAAAATACGTTTCTGGTGCTTTGATAATTGAAAGGGATCTTGTATAAAAAAATTGGCAACCCCGCACTTTCCTCAACAAAAGCAGTTTGGCATCTGTCGGTTCAGGATGGTCCCTATCCCCGCTTCGACAATAAGTGCACACACGCATATGACCAAAATTATTATTATTAGAAAATTAGTTTTAATTAATGCAAAATGTGACAAAAGATAATACTAAAAAAGTATAATATTATAAAATCATTGAGAAAATAGCACAAAAAAATTCGGGGGGGGGGGGGGCATCATTAGGTAAGGGGGGGGGGTGAGTCATAGTGTTCGGGGGGGGGGGGGCACCTCTGAGGACACGATCACAAGTTTCCTTCTTTTTTACTTGTTCGTGCGGAGGGGCGGAGTCTGCGGCCGCGGTTGGACTTTCGCGTGATTGTCACGTGTCGCTGACCCGGGGCCCGGCCTCGGAGGCCGAAGACTTGTAGCGGCGGTCGATACGCGACCACTGGCGGCGGCTGGGGGCGGCTGGGGGCGGCTGGGGGCGGCCTCCCCCTCCCCCCTCCCTCCACCCGGCCCAACCACCTCGGGGCCATCCTGTCTCCACCCATTCCTGTCGACCTTGCCAAGTAATCCGCGAAGTACGTAATTTGCTTGGTCTAAACACCTTGAAAAAATTTGGTGAGCAATTTAGTAACGTGTATTTTTTTTTACTTTTTTTAAATTTATTTTCAACATAAATGTCATAATTTGGTTATTTCAATAATGAATTCATAAATTTAAAATTGCTTTTATAATATCGTATTGAAGTGTTTTCAGAATTTTCCCTTTTCTTCTGTTATTTTTCAGACAGCTCCAAGGATGAGCGACCAAAATTTCAAAAGGGTGTGCCACCGTTGGGTGATCAAAAATTCTATAATTATTTTCAGAATTACTCTATGGAGTATATTTCCTAAAATGCCAATATCTATAATGTAAAATGTGGTCTAGTTGGGCGCCGTGAAAACTCTATAAAGTACTAGTGCTGTGATTGTGTATGTAGCACAACTACTAACCTCTACAGAATATTAACTAAAATATGTCTTGTTATGTTGATAGTGAAAATAAATTATTCTCAAGTTGTATGTACTGGTGTAGTTTGACTCAGTGTGAATACCAAACAATAAAATGTCGTATAATTCCTTAGCAGTATGTCTCCTTCTCTTTGGTGTAAGTATTCTGACCTTAAAATCAACAAATATAAGTAGTGTGTTTAAAAGCATTAACTTCTCTATGACTGCTGATCTCAGTGTAATAAAAACTAATTATTCTTTCAAGACAATCCAAGCTAAATATTTCTGTCTATCTGGTTTAACATACACATGATATGTAAGTATGGTTATCAATCGGAAAAATAAAATATAATGAAAATTTAACTTTTTACTAGGGTCAAAATCATGGTTGTATGGGTGACAATACTCTTTTGCAACATATCCAACTGTAACATGAAAAGTGACAGTCAATGATTAGCAAGCAACATACAAATACCTTTGAGACAATTATTCATGTTTAAATAGGTTTTTCATTAAACAAAATTTCAATATCCGTTATACTTAAATGTCTTTCAGAACTAATTACGTTTTACGTAATTGTATCACTGAATAATAGTTTGGTTATCAGTCAATATTTTAAATATTATTGAAACACATTTTAACTGGCAAATTAGTCTTTTCTTTGTTTTTACTAGCTCAGTCTCTTTCGGTAGATCAAACTGTCTCAAGACTTCTGGACCTGGGGCTATTCTTTAAACATTCAAGACAATTAATGACTTTAACAGATTTTAACTTTGATATCGTACATATTACTGATCAATGTCAGTTAACCAGGTCCAGTATGTACAAGCTACAAGTCTTTACGTAGTTAAGTAGTATTAAGTTGTTTTTGCGAGTTTCAAATTAGGTCTTGATCGTAAACATCATAGTTTAAGATATCTTGCCATTAAAATAGGACAGGTAACTTCTCGCTGTTCTTGTTAATTCGGGGATGGGGCAAACAAACCTCGTCGCGTCGTTACAATACCAAGAGGCTGTGGAAAACCTCTCCGAACCCCTGTCTCTCCTCCGATGTTGCTGGTTAGATCTCACTCTCCTCCGATGTCGCTGGTTGGGTCTCCGTCTCGATGCACCTCCTCTCGTGCTGCTGGTACTCCAGCAGGACTGGCGTCGGTCACCTGGAGTCGTCTAGAAGGATGATGTCCTCCGGTACACCGTCTACGATGCCGTCTACCGCTGTCGAACTCATTCCATCTCGAAGATTGATATTCCTTTTCTTCTTTTCTTCTTAATTCGTCGTTGATCCAGTTCTATTTATGCTGTTAGTCAAAACTTATCGTCGTCGTCGATTCTTTAGTAGAGCTTCGAACATCGGTAACTACCTCTTCTTCATTGTGTAGTTCCGGTATTTATTATAAAATCATCAATTTCACGTAGATTCTAGCTATTCAGTCGTCGTACCAATGTTTTACGTGATATTCTTACATTCATTTATGACTAAATCACGGAGCTCTTTCTCTCTAATCCTTCTCCCATGATAGTAGAACAGAAACTCAAGTTCCAATTTGTTTCAAACAGTCAAAGCTTTCTCTATTGAACACTCTCCGAAATCACACTGGAAATACTAAATTCTTTAAATAAAATATATGCGCAGTCGAGCGTCCAATCACATATACTCTTTCCTCAGTAATGACCCAAAAACAATATTAAAAGGTGTAAGCTCATTTCCTATTCGTCGCCGTTTAACAAATGTTTGCAAAGACATTTCATAAAATTATTACTTAGATAAAACATGAAAATACTTAAAGAGTAAAACCAAATTGACCTGACCATAGAGATACAATACTGGTAAATATAATTCATAACAGGACTAAGACAAAGTCATAGAGGTAAGAAGTAAAATAATAAACATAAAATTCATTTCTATTGAGGGCTTCTCAAATACCTCTATAGAATAGTCCCCTTCAGAAATGTGACTAACGAACTATACTCTGATATAGGTCTTAGGACCATTTCTCATCATACAAACATCTCATCTATATTCTAATTATTTGCAGAAAATTTACATTTCATATTATTGACCTTATTTACATACTTACTTGCAAACATAGAGTATTGTCACCGATATATGTCTTCAAACGGACATATGTGTAACAGTGTATACTATTCTACAGGAGTGTAATATTTCCTCAACTGCGTTATATTATAGTGTCCTATTACTTGTTTCGTTTTAATGTCAGACAGTTCGTAACAGTTACTTCTAATAATCTTCGTGATCATATATGGTCCATCGAAGAGTAGAAATAGCTTCTTAGTAACGTACTTCCAAAATTGGCTTACTGGATTCGTTCTCTTGAGTACTAAATCTCCACAATTAAAACTCATCTTGCTGGAATCTTTCTGGTATTTTCTCCGAAGATCCGCCGTGGATGTCAACTTGGCTGCGACCAACTCTTCAGTTTCCTTCTGTATCTCGACTAATTCTTTATCTTCTGCGGCCAGAGCTTCATCGTGATGTCTCGGTAGTAACGATGACGGTATTATCAATGATCTTTTTCCTGTTAACGCTTCATATGGAGTAACACTGGTAGAACTGTGTACAGTATTATTCAAAATGCATTCAATGAACGTTAATTTACTCATCCAGTTCTGCTGTGTATCGTGGCAGAATGTCCGCAACATATTACCAAGTGTGCGCATTTGTCTCTCCACAGGATTACTCTGCGGGTGTCTCACCGAAGACGTGGTGGGTACGATTTGCAGTTTTCTGAGTCCTTCTTGCCAAACTTGACTCATGAATTGTGTGGCATGATCTGAAATAATTTTCTCCGGTCGACCCACTTCCGCGATAAACTGTTTAACTTTCTGGAATACTATCTTGCTGGTGGCATTGACTATGGGATACAACTTGGTGTATTTTGTAAATAAATCTACCATCACGAACACATATTTCACCCCGGCTGTTGATCTAGGTAATGGTCCCAATACATCCACTGATACCAACTGCAGTGGTCTCTCCGGAAGGATAGGTTTAAACTCACCTTCGAGATTTTGTTGGGCATGTTTCGCTTTCTGACACAAGTCGCACGATCGAGTAATGGCGGCGACTGACTTGTGCAGATTCGGAGAGTATAGCTGCCTAATCAATGACTGTGTCAGCTTCTTTGAACCAATATGCCCGCAATTCCTATGAACCTCCCAAATAATCGAGTTGATGTTTCGCTTCGGTATTACCGGCTTCCATGGCTCTTCAAATCTGGCTTTTCCCTTGCTATGATTGAACAATACTCCCTCCGACATGCAGTATCTCTCCTCTAACCTAGTTGGAACCTCTGAACCCTTCAATTTATCTATTATGACCTTGCAGAATTCATCTTCCTGTTGCAGTTGAGCTATCTGGTCAAAAACATTCTTGATTGTTGCGTTATCTTTAAGTTGTTGTGTCACAAGATTAGCTACCAAAAATTCCTTGGAGTTCTTCCTCGGTGTCAATTCATCATTCAATACATCGGGTATTCGACTTAGGTAATCGGCGACTACATTCTCTTTCCCTTTAATGTGGCATATTTCCAAGTCAAACTCTTGCATCAGCAAGCACCATCGTGTCAGCCTGCTACCAAAAATTTTGCCTGCTTTTAGACACATCAGGGCTTGATGGTCAGTCATTAGCTTTATATGTTCTCCCAGAAGCAGGTCTCGAAACTTCTGCAGAGCCCATATTATTGCTAGTGTCTCTTTCTCCGTGACCGTGTAATTTCGCTCTACCGAATTCAATGTTCTACTCGCCATCGCTACGGTACGTTCTACTCCCTCATCGTCCATTTGCGCGAGCTTCGCCCCTAAGGCATAATCAGATGCGTCTGTGTATAGTAGAAATTCCCGACCTAACATGGGATGATAGATGACTCGTTCTTCGAGAAAGACCTTCTTGAGTTCTTCAAAAGCTTCCCGCTGTTCTGCTTCCCATTTCCACAGCTTGTCCTTCTTGAGTAGATCAAACAATGGGACTGCGATCTTGGCTATCTTGTCGCTGTAATTTCGGTAAAACCCGATAACTCCCAGGAATGTACGTAGTTGTTTAACATTCTTTGGTGTAGGGAAGTTGGAAATACTGTTCAATTTTTCAGGATCGGTATGAATTCCGGTCGGTGTCAGAATATGCCCTAGAAATGGTAACTCTTGTCGGCAAAATACGGATTTTCGCAGTTTCGCCGTCATTCCTGCGTCACGTAGTTTCGTTAGGACAATGCCGATATGCTCCAGGTGTTCTTCGAATGATGACGATGTAATCAAAATGTCGTCGACATATGCTCGCGCGAATCCTTTGCACTCAGATCCTAGCGTTTCGTCCAGACAACGAGTAAACTCAGCTACCGCATTACATAAGCCGAACGGCATGACTTGGAACACATACTGCGAGTTCTTGAATAGGAATGATGTGTACGGTCTAGATCTTTCTTCTAAGGGTATTTGCCAGTACCCTGCCGACAAATCAAGTGTGGTTAGAAACTTGACACCCTGATATAATCGCAGAATATCATTCGTTGGTCTCGGACTTTCCCGATCTCGAACAGTAATTTTGTTGATCTCCCTCGCGTCAAGGCATAAACGTACTGTTCCGTCTTTCTTTCGCACACAGAGTATCGCATTCGTGAATGGGCTAGGCGCTCGCTTTATTACATTCCATTCCAACATTAAGTCTAGATATTCTTCAGCCTCTTTCAAATATTTCGCCGGGATGGGATACGACTTTTTATGGAATGGTTCACCGGGTATGACCTGAATACTAGCTGTATATAATTTGTTTAACCCAGGTTTTTCGGAAAATATATTTTGAAAATTTCTTAAGACATGAAGAAGATTATTTCTACCGGTTTCATTTACCATGGTAATTCCCTTTACAGCTTCTATTAAATCAGCTCCGGTCGCCACCAAATTTATGTCACTATTAATACACGAAGTTTCCTTATGAATGATTGCAATGCCTTTTTCCGAAACTTCCCAATTTTCAGTAGTTTTCGTATTTTCTGTGTCATCCATAGCAGTTACCATCCAACCTGCAAAATTCAAAATTATTTTATGGCTAGTTAGAAAGTCTACACCGAAAATTACTGGTTTAGCCAATCCTTTTACGATTAATACATTAATGTACTTGGTGCTACCTAAACCTTCTACTTCCAATAAGGTCTGACGATTAATGATGGGACTAGCCCTTGATGTAACCCCTAGAATCTTTAAACTCGGTACTGGCATTCTCGGTAATGATATTCCGGTGCTCTCTATCATGGCTACGCAGTCTTCGCTGATGCAGGATATCTCTGCGCCGCTGTCTAATAGTACAGGCACTTTAACTCCGTTTAAAGTTAACGATATCTCCGGACATAGTGCTTGTTTCGCTTGAACTTCGGTTTCTGTGGGCTCGCTGAGTAAAAATTCACGCTCGTTTTCTTTGAACATAATGGTGTGTATGCTTCGACAATTATTCTTGTCATTTGCGTCGGGATCCAATTTTATACTAGCCCCGTCTAACTTACAATTAGGGACTGACGTGCGGAGCGGGTTTTCGCCATCCCTAATTAGTTTACCGCACTGTCCTTAAATCCTCTAATTTGCTCTTGTGACAAATTAGCAAATCCATTATTTGCATTCGGTGAAATCAAAAATGTGTTATTACCTCCTTGGTTTGTATCTGAGCTTCTGCTAGATTGCATGCGCGGCCATTCCGTGTTGCTTTGCTCGTGACCTGGCGCTATAGAATATGAATTTCTTTCTCCTTGTCGCGCGTCGTGAATGGTGGTGCTAAAGCTGTTCCCTTTTTCAGACGGTACAAACGTTTGTGCATTTATGCTGTACTGACCTCCGGAATGATTATTGTAATTTGCCGATCGTTCTTTCGTTGTTCGATTTTCGCCTGAATTCTCTCTGAAATTAACTGTCCCCTCCTGACGTTTATTCTCCCACTGTGATTCATTTTCGCGTCTGTCTTGTCGCTTCTCGTTTCTACGACGATAGTACTGTGGTTTATAAAATCCGTTACCATATCGCTGACCTCGATATCTATTGTGATACCAATTACTTCCGCAGTTTTCAACGTTCAGTGTGTGAATTTGAGGTTGTTTGTGTCCGCTGTTCTGCCCTTCATTTCGGTTACGCCAGTTATTGTATAACGGTGTCTGTTGGTTCGTGTTCTTGCGCTCGTTAGTTTCTTTGTGCGTTACCGTTTTATCGAGCTTAACGAGTCGTTCATACGTTAACAGTTGTTCCTTGAAATCTACAATATTACTGTATTGCCGTCCACTAAGTTGTAATTGATAATTGAGTGGTAATTGCGAAATTATCATGGCAATAAACTCTTCGTCTTCCATACGGCAATCAAGATAACGAGTTCTCTCGTACATATCGCTGATATGTGCCTCTAAATTTTGAAATTTACGATTTTCGAATTTTTCAGAATGCAACTGTATTCGCAAATTGCTTTGGATACGAGTATTCCAAAATTGGGATATGAAAGCTTTCTGAAACGATTCGTATGCGTGTACCGAATCTTTCGCCAACTCCCACCAATAATATGCCGTGTTTTTCAAGCAGTGGCTAACGCATTTCAATTTTTCTGCGTCTGTTAACTTAAATGTGTGGCAATATTCTCCAAACTGATTTAAGAATCTTCGAGGGTTTTCATTACTTTTCCCTGAATATGTTGGAACGTCATCCAACCATTTCTTAGAAGGGTGGTGTAGTGTAAGTACCGGATCTGCTGACATAATTGCAGTACTAATATTCGCGGGATTTCGCTCGGCTTCTATCGTTATCGATTTGTTTACCGGCGTGTCTTCCTTGTCGGTATTACATTCGCTAGTGTGGTGAGTCGTTAGTTGGGGCGAGAATGTTGCGATGTGTCTGGATTCTCTTTCTATTTCCCCTATTTTCGCCTCTACCATATCTAACCTTCCTGTTAGACGCTCGCTTAAGTGTACTACTTTATCGTCAGTGCGTTTACTGAATATTTCTACACCTTCAATACGAGTGTGTACACTGGAAAACTTCTGTTGCATCTCGTGCTGTGTTTCAGTTAAGTCATGCCTGATTTCTGCTGTTTCATCTGCAATCCTGCCTAAAGTGTTATTTAAGACTTGCACTAAATTGTCTAGTCTTTCGGCGTTTTCTCGCTCCTTTTGTTCCCTTTCTAACTTCTCCTCCTGTTCTATACGCTCCCGTTCTTGTTTCTCCCGTTCCCGTTCTAGTTTCTCCTCCTGTTCTTTAAGCTCCCGTTCTTGTTTCTCCCGTTCCCGTTCTAGTTTCTCCTCCTGTTCTTTACGCTCCCGTTCTTGTTTCTCCCGTTCCCGTTCTAGTTTCTCCTCCTGTTCTTTACGCTCCCGTTCTAGTTTCTCCTCCTGTTCTTTACGCTCCCGTTCTAATTTCTCCTTATTCATGAACTGGAACAGTGCATCTAGGGTAACAGTTGGTGTCGGCGGCGAATGACCCAACTCCATTTCCTGCTGTGACTCCATACCAGTAGTCTCGATGTGCTGTTCTGGTACTACTTCTCTAGGTTCTCGTTCAGGACTAGAGTCAGAAGTGTCATTGCTACCTCTCAAAAAATATGACTTCCTACCTGTGTCTGTCATCTTGACAAAATAAAATTACTGTCTGTATTTTTCAAAGTGTCTTGAGTTGTTCAAAAAAAAGATCATAAAATAGTCCCTAACGTTGGCTTACACGTTGTGCGCCAAAAATTCTGAAGTGTTTTCAGAATTTTCCCTTTTCTTCTGTTATTTTTCAGACAGCTCCAAGGATGAGCGACCAAAATTTCAAAAGGGTGTGCCACCGTTGGGTGATCAAAAATTCTATAATTATTTTCAGAATTACTCTATGGAGTATATTTCCTAAAATGCCAATATCTATAATGTAAAATGTGGTCTAGTTGGGCGCCGTGAAAACTCTATAAAGTACTAGTGCTGTGATTGTGTATGTAGCACAACTACTAACCTCTACAGAATATTAACTAAAATATGTCTTGTTATGTTGATAGTGAAAATAAATTATTCTCAAGTTGTATGTACTGGTGTAGTTTGACTCAGTGTGAATACCAAACAATAAAATGTCGTATAATTCCTTAGCAGTATGTCTCCTTCTCTTTGGTGTAAGTATTCTGACCTTAAAATCAACAAATATAAGTAGTGTGTTTAAAAGCATTAACTTCTCTATGACTGCTGATCTCAGTGTAATAAAAACTAATTATTCTTTCAAGACAATCCAAGCTAAATATTTCTGTCTATCTGGTTTAACATACACATGATATGTAAGTATGGTTATCAATCGGAAAAATAAAATATAATGAAAATTTAACTTTTTACTAGGGTCAAAATCATGGTTGTATGGGTGACAATACTCTTTTGCAACATATCCAACTGTAACATGAAAAGTGACAGAGTCAATGATTAGCAAGCAACATACAAATACCTTTGAGACAATTATTCATGTTTAAATAGGTTTTTCATTAAACAAAATTTCAATATCCGTTATACTTAAATGTCTTTCAGAACTAATTACGTTTTACGTAATTGTATCACTGAATAATAGTTTGGTTATCAGTCAATATTTTAAATATTATTGAAACACATTTTAACTGGCAAATTAGTCTTTTCTTTGTTTTTACTAGCTCAGTCTCTTTCGGTAGATCAAACTGTCTCAAGACTTCTGGACCTGGGGCTATTCTTTAAACATTCAAGACAATTAATGACTTTAACAGATTTTAACTTTGATATCGTACATATTACTGATCAATGTCAGTTAACCAGGTCCAGTATGTACAAGCTACAAGTCTTTACGTAGTTAAGTAGTATTAAGTTGTTTTTGCGAGTTTCAAATTAGGTCTTGATCGTAAACATCATAGTTTAAGATATCTTGCCATTAAAATAGGACAGGTAACTTCTCGCTGTTCTTGTTAATTCGGGGATGGGGCAAACAAACCTCGTCGCGTCGTTACAATACCAAGAGGCTGTGGAAAACCTCTCCGAACCCCTGTCTCTCCTCCGATGTTGCTGGTTAGATCTCACTCTCCTCCGATGTCGCTGGTTGGGTCTCCGTCTCGATGCACCTCCTCTCGTGCTGCTGGTACTCCAGCAGGACTGGCGTCGGTCACCTGGAGTCGTCTAGAAGGATGATGTCCTCCGGTACACCGTCTACGATGCCGTCTACCGCTGTCGAACTCATTCCATCTCGAAGATTGATATTCCTTTTCTTCTTTTCTTCTTAATTCGTCGTTGATCCAGTTCTATTTATGCTGTTAGTCAAAACTTATCGTCGTCGTCGATTCTTTAGTAGAGCTTCGAACATCGGTAACTACCTCTTCTTCATTGTGTAGTTCCGGTATTTATTATAAAATCATCAATTTCACGTAGATTCTAGCTATTCAGTCGTCGTACCAATGTTTTACGTGATATTCTTACATTCATTTATGACTAAATCACGGAGCTCTTTCTCTCTAATCCTTCTCCCATGATAGTAGAACAGAAACTCAAGTTCCAATTTGTTTCAAACAGTCAAAGCTTTCTCTATTGAACACTCTCCGAAATCACACTGGAAATACTAAATTCTTTAAATAAAATATATGCGCAGTCGAGCGTCCAATCACATATACTCTTTCCTCAGTAATGACCCAAAAACAATATTAAAAGGTGTAAGCTCATTTCCTATTCGTCGCCGTTTAACAAATGTTTGCAAAGACATTTCATAAAATTATTACTTAGATAAAACATGAAAATACTTAAAGAGTAAAACCAAATTGACCTGACCATAGAGATACAATACTGGTAAATATAATTCATAACAGGACTAAGACAAAGTCATAGAGGTAAGAAGTAAAATAATAAACATAAAATTCATTTCTATTGAGGGCTTCTCAAATACCTCTATAGTATGTTTGTTGTATTAACATTTAAACGTCAACGTTTTTAATGGGATATATTTATGTCAAGTTTCTGAGGTCCTACAAATAAGAGGGGAAAAAAGATAAATAAAGAAATATAAAATAAAAGTATGTAAATGCATAAAATAACTAAAAATATTATTAATAAGAAGGAAAAAAAGAGCGCGTGTAACTCGGTGCACGTTATAGAAGTGAAACGTATTTGACATTTCACACCTCGACGACTCGTACGTATATCGTAAGGGGTAAAACGGGTGAGAGAGAAAAAAAAGAGGGGGGGGGGGGCAATTTTCTAAATAAACATGAATTAACAAAATAATTACTCCATAATAACTGCTTAGGTTATCAATAATTATTGATCAATCAATAATGATTAATTAACAATGAACATTACTCACTGTTGAAATGCACCATAAAGAAAATTTGTGCGTGTTACTGTTCGAACACGCTGCCCGAAGCCTTGGTCGTCACGCGCTATGAGCTCCCTTGGTGTCTGTCGTTCCCAGTCAACGATATCTCGCTCAGTGAAGTGCCGCTGTTTAAATGTTTGTTTTTTTGTATGTGAATAACCACTTCACATTGGTAACATTACAGATTCATTTGATGTTTAACCTTGCAAAGCACGTCCGTAGTACATCTTAGAAAAAACTAAATAAATACGCATTAGTTTATCGACGAAAACATCAAAAGTAAGTTATGAGTGTGTCTATAATGACGTCGCTGTCGACGAGAATCTTAAAACACCAAAATAAAAATAAGAAAAAAAAATATGAAGCAGTTACTGGAAACGCTTAATGCAGATTAAAAAAAATATTAACCATAAATAATAACCCTTGGTAATCAGATTTTGGGCATTGCCTTTTGATTGTAGCCCTTCTAGCCGCTATACTAAACTATAAAATTAACGTTATTTTAAAACAAAGATCTGCGAGACAAGTTCATAGAGGATAATGCCACTTGGCCCTTACAAAAAAATACGCTCCGGGTACAGGACGCGAGACTATATTGCCTTTTCTCGTGCGGTCAATACCGTGCGGTTGGCAACTGTGACTTGTATGCCCGTGGGACTGCCGCAGCTGTCTTGCAGTCACCCCCCGTGTGTGTGAGGTCCCTTCGACTACCTGTTGACTGTCTCGCGCGCTCTGATAGCTGCTCACAGCCGAGCTCTGCGCTTTTAGGAACACTTGTGAAGCCCCGCCTGACTGAGCGCACAGTGCGCACAGCTTTAGAAAAAACACGCTATATAACAACTGCTCAAGAGCGTTTTACGAAAAGCATTTAAGAATACGCAGGAGTGTGAGTAATTCTGTTTCCGGTTTTTGTTTTTAAAAAGTGTGTGTGTGTGTATTTGTGCGTGCGTTTGTTCGTGTTTTTTTTTTATCCTGTACAGATTCTTTAAAATACTCGTACAGAACCACTCATCTGCTCTCAGCGCATTAAGTGCTTTTCGTAAACAGACACCACTGTTGACATCTGCTAGAGCAGTTTGTAAATCGCGTGGTTTTGTCTTGAGGCACTGCAGCATGTTCGTGCGCCTTCTCGATCTCATCGGCGGGAAGTGGCTGGCAGGTGTGTTTAATCCACGTCCTCCTAGTCACCGGGGTTGTCAAGAGGGGGAAGTGCGTTACTAGAGGAGAGGGGATTTGGAGGGCGCCCAGTCGCGCGTGCCAAAAACAACCAGCGGCAGGAAGGAGCGCCGGCCGGCCTGTTTATCCCGGAGGCGTGGCCTTGAACGCCTATCCCTCCTGTTTCATTTCCCGTTACGTCAAAGCAGTCAATTCTCCTTGTAATATTTTTCCCTATTTTCAACACTATATATACCGTAAATAATTTTTTTTTGTTGTCAAACTGGTTTCACATCCATTCATGTTTTACAACTATAGTTAAAGCTGGAATAGTAGTTACTAGCCATTACGCATTGTCAGACGACACGCTGTGACGTGGTTGAAGTCACCCATATTGTTCCGTCCGAAACATTGCGGAAAATGTGCTTGGCAACACCTGAAGATGATTAGTAAATATGAATTGGAATCTCCGTCGTTTAAGTATCTTTCATTTTTTTTTTTTTATTTAAACTGTGTCCCAAATGCAAGATTTTTCAGTTTTTGCACGTATCTTAAGTTGATAGGATTATTACTTCTAGTTGATTTAATAATTCCAGATACTCAATAAGTGAGGAACACTCGTTTAGTGTATCTGTGCAGTGTTTAAGTCTCAAAGATAACATTGTTCTCGGAAAGAGTAAGAACTGACTGTCCTCCTTAGCGTTAAGTCCAGAGGTCGTTTGAAACTTCACGGAATCCAGTCTGATGAATCGAGCTCTAGTGAAAGTGATGCATGAATCGCACTTCCATTTCTCTACGCCTTCTTCCTTGATATTCTTCTCTTAAGTCCACACTTGTTACTGGGATAGTTTATAAGCAAGTAAACTATTTAAAGTTTTCAGTATTCTACCTTCAGCGTAGAATATCTTGCCGAAAAGGGTCACCTAAGTAAAAAGCGGTCTAATTTTGTGCAAGATCTTAGGTTCGTGATGAAGGTATTGCGTTAAAATAAAACTATATATACTTCAATCATTACTACATTATACCGCAACGCCTACGCTACCGAATCGAGTTACTCTGTATTCATCATAAGCATGCAGTAAGGGGCGTAAGTTGAGTCCCAACCGCCAGCATCACTCAAGCCTGAGAACCGAGTCGTTAGAATGTGGTAACTAATACACTATACTAATGTTCAACCTTTAAAGACGTGTAAGTGGTTTGTCATACAATAAACGCACTGATAATTAATCAATAAGTATGTAATTAATTTCACAATGCAAGCGTTATGTGCAGGTATATAATAAATACTTAAATACGTGTATCAAATCTGTATCGGAAAACTAGGGAATTTTTTCTTTAGTAATTGGAGTATCAGTCCTGTGCTTTCTTTTTAGGGATACGCTATTTTTTTTTATTTATATATAACTATGGAAGATTAAAATAAATTTATTTTTGTCTTCTGCTGTCCTTTCAGTGTTATGTTACACACAGTACATGTTAGATTCATCCGTACTTCACAAAAATTTAATAACTTGGGTGGTGTATAAAGTTTAAAATATTTAAAGTTTCATACTTATGTTAAAATTAAATACTTATGGCAAAATAAAAGTAACGTGTAGTATTATTTATATTTTACAAACTTTTATTTAGCGTGTAGCAACTGGAAAAACTGGCTCGCAGTGTATATACTTAATAGGATGCTTAGGTCCTGTCACTTGTCTAATATTTGTCTCTAACTATATTTGACAATTTAGCGTTGGAGAGGTAGTATTTGACGGTAAATGGCTTCTAATTTTCTCCATCAAATACATTTGGACAGATAACCTCAAATATGTTTTTTAATCGTGTCACACCATCGGTTTTTATTTTTGGTCTATAATCTCAAAACTTTTAAATTTTAATCACATTTTGAAGTTAAATAATGCATCCCAGTGCTTAAATGGAATTTTTGAAAGTTTCTGTGCATTTTTTAAAGATTTTAAACATCTGTAAATTAACTCGCGATAATATTGGTTAGTTATATAATAAAAGTAAATGTTCAGTTATTCTATTTAAGTAAGTTGTGGAAACTTTATTTAGGTTTTTTTCACTTTTATAACCTCTATAATCGCCCACGTGTTCTTCGCCATCTTAAAAGATTAGTTGTGACGGAAACGGATGTAATTTCCTTTTTCGATATGCACCATTTTGATTGGCTGATTGCATACAGCATTTGTTAGAAGCCCTCATATATGCAGAGTATTTGATAGAAATTCAATATATCCAACTTGTAAAAAATATTATATATGGCTTCACTATTGACGTCACGGCACGACGTGCTGGGATGAGTTGCGAAGCGCGACGGGGCCTCCGTGGGTCTAGCAACACCACCAGTGTGGGTGTGGTGGTGTGTGCCCGCAGACCCGCGCGTGAACCAGTGGTCCATGATGGGCAGCCCGCTGCCCACGCTCGCCATCTGCCTGTTCTACGCCTACTTCGCCAAGGTGCTGGGCCCGCGCCTCATGGAGAACAAGAAGCCCTTCGACCTGCGCAACGTCCTCGTCGTCTACAACTTCCTGCAGATGCTGTTCAGCGCCTGGATCTTCAACGAGGTCGGTGCTTGCGGCAGGGCTGGCCGACCCCCTCCCCTCCCCATACCTCCCCCTCCCCATCCCTCCCCTCCTCCGTCAATAAAACCCAGTCTGTGCTCCAAATGGCTTTGTTTTAAATACTGATATAATTAGAAAATCAAATACAAAAAAAATGACACGTTTAACTACACGGAAACAAATGACACGTTTAAAGTAGCTTACGTACGTATATTACCGATGGGCATAAAATTACAGAAAACATGCTGATTTCTGTTTATTATAACTAACCCCTTAGAAATTCATATTATTAATAGATAAATAATATCTCATTACAAAAAAAAAACAGTGTTGACAAATATGCAGAAGGTTTTAGATAGAATTATTACTAGCAAGTAAATTGTTTAAAAAAAACTTATTTTAAGAAAACCCACAAAATGGGGATATTAAAAAAAATGGGTAATGTCAAAAAATCCCAGGTTTTATTGTTAAAAAAAAACATTGCTTCAGTTTTTTCCCCTTCAAAAAAACCAGATTTTTTTCATATGTTATGCTTGAATGAAATTTCGATTAAAATATAAAATTATCCGCCAATGTTCGTATGAAATACTCGGTATTATCGCGAATTATTATTTCATATTTGCAAAAAAAAATAACCATAGCCACATGTTGTACAAATTTGCAATATCTTTCTTGTAGTATTACGAACTACTTTTTTGGCAACTGGTTTCTGAAATGGTTTTCTGTGTGTGCTGGCGCCTGCAACTACTGGCAGAGAACAGGCAAGTTTCAGCAGCAGCAGCAGCAGCAGAAGATGGCGTGAAGGAGAAGGCTTATGTATCTTTCCCATCGAAACACGATCCGTGAGCTCAGTTTACGAACAAGCAAAACAAACTTAAGGCGCGGTTACACGGCACTACTTCAGTTTTTTTTATTTTTTTATTTTGGAGGTTACATGCAGTCTGAAAACGTTTCGTTTGAGGCCATTTCTAACTCAAAACTAAAAGTAATTCAAAACGATATCTCTTCTACATAAGCCTCTGATTGGATTTTGAGTGTTGAAGAGTATGAACAGTCAGCAAAAAAAAATAAAAAGATCAACAGATAAATATTTTATTGTTTTAAAGATTGGTGCTGGTGACAATTCTCTAACAGCGGTGTACACTTGTTCAAATCAGCAGGATCCGCGACACGTTCATTCGACGACAGTGGACGATCGGTTTTTGGAGCTGAAACACACACTATACCAACGCCATGTAACAGAACACTTTCGCGTTTGTTGATGACACGTTCACTCGAAGCCTGTTCGCCCGAAGTAGTTCGGCGCTCCGTGTAACCGCGCCCTCTGAGCGCAAAGGCGTTGTTCAGATTCTCGCATGGTGCGCACGGCTACAGCCCTGTTCGCCGGCTGTTCATCTCCGCGGATGACGTGGGCTCGTCCAACCTCGGGGTGCGTTTATCGCTGCTCGGTAATCTCGTTGGCTCGGCATCTGCTGTTCGGGCGATATCTAGTTTTTCGCTCCCAGATAATAAAATAAAAAAATGCTTCACTTTTTTTTTGTCTGCTCCACTCTCGTCCCGACATCCCGTGAGTCACTGTTTCATGCGCCAGCGCAGACCGAAGTGCCGAGTGCAAAACGGCGTACAGGGAAGAGGCTAAGTGTCTAGTGCATCGCACATCCCACATGTGGGCGCAGTCCTGTTATTGGGAGAATGCCCGTCCTTCTCCCCTTGGAATTAATAAGCCCAACACTGATGGACTGTATCGGTAATATTCACCATTTATGGGTTATCAAAATGGCTTTAATTTACGGAAACATTTTTTTAAAAACTAAACCTATCCCATGTTCGTCTTAAATAATGTGACTTCATAACAGAAAATTACCCTGTAACTCTGTCCAGTAGTTTAAAACCTCTTTCTGTAGTACATAGCAGACATTGTGTTTCTTCTCGCGGTAGCTGGTGTTCAGTGAATTACATTTGTCATCGTCGAAATTAAATTAGTGTATTTTCTTGCCGACCACATAAGGCACACGTCATTTTCGACTACGGACAAACTTTTGGTGTCGAACATAATTCTTCTCAAATTCTAGGTAGATCCCATCTCTCATGAAAAAAAAGTATAGGCGAAAAGATTTTAGCACACAATGGCTTCAGTATCTATTGTTCATGTAATTATTAAGTTATTTTCTAAAGTATTTTTCCGTGATTACAAAAATCTGTTGAGCTTATTCGTGTCACATGCGTTGTTAGATGGATAACTCGAGGGATAGATAAAACCACGTTCCGTTACGCACGGGGATGTGTAGTAGGTTTACGTGAGTAGTAGCTATGGCGACTGGGAGCGAGTGGTAGTAGCTATGGCGACTGGGAGCGAGTGGTAGTAGCGAAAAACCTCGCAGTAATTTCCGACTGTGGTCAACTTGTGGTATTTTATGTAAATTCTACACTCCTACTGCATGTTAGGAATTCTTGTTCGGATAACACATGCCTTTAAACATGACACTCTCGTAGAGGACCGTAAAGACTGCGAAGGATCTCTTAATGAGAGACTGGCAATGTCCTTTTCGAGCACTAGGAATACGGTTAGAGTACAGGGGTAGCATATTTAACACCTAAACCCTTATTTTTGTCTCTTGGAATACCGGCCTAAGTGACCCGCCTAGTCAGGGGTGCATTTGTGTTGAGTTGCGCGGGATGATAAGTGCGACGCTCGCTGGTGCTTCTAGAGAGGTTTCGGCTCTAATCGCAAGGCTTTCTCGTCGTGAATTCGGCAACTTGGGAGATGCGAGTAGAAGCCATAACGTTAAATGGCGGAGAAATGGATATATAGGGTGTAATTAAAGTACATTTAAGTGCTTTCAACAATTTGTAATTGTTTTACGCATTTTCACGCTACTAAAAAAAATAGCTGTTTAAAATCTAAATATGGGAACAGAACGTATGCCCTCAGCGTATTCTTTAAAAGCTTTTCGTGAACACCAGGCGGATATCTTGAGCAACTTAAACTTCCCTGAAGCTCTGCACACCGTATGTGTGCCGGAGTAGGCGGGAGATTTTCTCAGGCCGCTTCACGTGGCCTGACTCAGATGTGCGTGAGTCGTGAGTCACGCCGCGGTATTCCCGCGCCGCGCAAGCGTGACTCGGTGATTGAAGACCCTTCAGGCCTGAGAAATGCGTTATTTCGATTTCGTGTCATTGCTATAGCCTAAGGGCTAATTCGTGTAAATTCATCACGATATCTCTCTTGCATTTTATGCCACTTTTTTCCCCCGCAACTATATTTACTGTCACGTAATAGTAGATAGTAAATTCGCACAAGTGTTCATACTTACGATTACTTGGGTTACATTTAACAGCTGCAAATAATGTTTAGTAAATATATAGTGATATACACGTGTGACAAATCAACAGTAAACAAGCCCCTTAAACGAATGTAATTTAATTAGTATCGAAATAACACGCGTGAGTAGACTCTTACGACTTCATAAAGCTGAGGTAAAAGTTCTCGTATGACTGAAAGGGACGCCAGCTAGCCAACCGACGAAGTTCTTCCCACGGATGTAAAAAATTTTTTAGAGGGGGTGTCTGTTCCGAAGTTGATGCCAACTTATTAGCAATTGAATAGCAAAAAATAAGTCGTAGCTGTATAAACGCTAGTATGAAAGGAATTAAATAGTCTTAAGGATACTGGCTAGGAAGAATTGATAAACTAACATGGCAATACATCTTTAAGGGATTAGCATTAAATCTTATTATAACTTTAAATGATTTTGGTGTCAATACTGCCGTTATCATTTTGACTTCTATAGTAGCCTATTTGAACACGGCAAAGATTATATTCGCCAAATCACTCATTTCCTTTCTCCATGGTTCCGCCAACGACTCAGCGAGCAGTTTCCGGGGAAGCCAAAGTTTTTGGGTACCGGGGGAAAGTGCAGTTGCGGAGCTGAAACTGATAGGGTTTGACTTGCCCGCGATGGTGCTGAAGCACTGAAGTGGAGTGTGGCCCGAGGTGGCGGAGAAAACCCCGCACCGCATGCAAGTTTCCGGGGCAGGGCCGCCACCGTGCAAACATACTTCGTGCCAACTTGAAGCACGGAAAAATAACTATATCTGAAGAAAAAAAATTACTAGATTGAGATTTTCATTTGTTTTGCGCTATTCGGACAATTTCGTGATAAGTGCTACGTTCTTTCAAAATCAACCCAAAAATGTAAAGCCACTGACTGAACTAACGATAAAATGTAAAGAAAACAGTCAAAACACAACTTGGTTATTGTCAAAAGCTCCGCGTGCCGTGTCCCAATTCCAATACTTGACATTTTTATTGATTTATCATGTAATGTTTTATTACTAAAATGATACTTAAATAGTGTTTAAAATTATTACACATTAAAATGTCGTATATTTAGTATTACATTTAACACTTTCACAGGTTTCTAACTTACGAGAAAAAA
This sequence comes from Bacillus rossius redtenbacheri, assembly GCF_032445375.1. Taxonomy (NCBI): domain Eukaryota; kingdom Metazoa; phylum Arthropoda; class Insecta; order Phasmatodea; family Bacillidae; genus Bacillus; species Bacillus rossius. The sequence goes on from NC_086334.1 coordinate 45,930,599, forward strand.
TCAACGTATTATGTTTGTTTAAATTGCTGTATTAATTTTTCTGCAACGATGAAATCTGTTTAAAATTTTCTTTTGTCCATTCAACCGAGAGAGAAAAAAAATTTTTTTTTTTTTTTTTCGTAATTTACTTTTGATTATTGTCACTGTTTTAAATATTTTGCAGATGCTGCTGATAAAAGATGGAGGTACAAAACAGCTTTTAATGACGTTGTTAAGACGTAAAATTTGCTATTCTACGGGATTTTTCGTTTTAAGAAAAAAAGTATTGGATACTGGTTTTGAAGGTACTAAAAATCAAAACAAAGTATGAAATTGTAGATCTAATGCGAGAGTACCAGCAGCGGAGACATTCTGTGGCTCGTGTGGCACGCCTGCGCGACAGCTCGGAACCCCTTATCGCACGCAGGAAGGGGAACAAACCCGCCGCCTTATCAGCGCGGCGGCGAGCGCGCGAGGTAGTGCCCATAGAACAATGAGTGAGATGTGGAAGTGCCACTCGGTGGAAACTGAATTCATGTTTTCGCGCATGTGACGCTATCTGTCGGGTAGGCCCATAACTACCTCCAAAAACAACGCGGGTGGGAGGTACATATCCAAAGCGTTAGGTTTATAGAGTTAATTAATTTAATTAAACAACTAATTTTATGCTGTGCAAAAACCACTTAATGCTGTTTTCTAATTTTGAAAAAGTGTTGTATTTAAAATTGCTGGTATGCCAACACCACAAAATATGTGGCTACCAAAAAAAAGTTAATTTATTTTAACCGATTTGTTTGCTTGATAATAACTTATGCAATACTTCTCACAATAAACTTAGCTATGTTAAAATTATATTGTGAAAGCTACTATCTACCGGGTGGGCCCGAAACTACTTGAAAAAAATCTAGGCCTCAGTCTCGGCTATTAAGTTTCTCCCCCATGGCAGTGCCTGCCTCGGCCCTTGGACGTCGAACCCACGGTCATATAGACAGGTCTGGCAACTTACCTTCATTCTCTGTCGGCCTAGTGAAGCTCGCGGCGGCCTGCGAACTAACGGCGCTAGTAGAAGTTGAGCCAATCATTAACATTGTGTTAAATGGGAGTTTCGTATAAAATATGTAGATTTAAAAAAATCTTTTTAAACTTATGGGTTTATAATATATTTTGGAAGCTTTTTAGGGTTTAAATACATAGCAATAACTTGTAACTTTGCCTCATCTGTCAGTCGCAATTTTAATCTAACAAAGATACTATTTAACAGGCGAGTTTTCTTCAGTTAAGTCAGCGGGGTGGTGTAGTGGGTTCATGCGAGGGCTGATAATCTGCGCGTTCGGGTTAGATACCCTCCAGTATTTTTTAAAATTATTTTCATTTAAATATTTCTCGCAATATTAAAATATTATTTACATAAATTAAATATGCTTAAACGGTATAATTATATAGTCATGTGAAATTATGAATAAAATAAACAATTTAGAAAATCTAGCACGTAATTATGTCATCTGCTTTCTATTTAATATCAATAGAAACATTACTTTTTTTTTTCATTTCCCAATAAAAGAATAAGTTTTTAATAGAAATTAAATATTCAAACAGTTAAAAAGAAAAACGATTTAATTACTACACTTCAAGCCATCGCTAGTTTTATTTGAACTGTTTGTCATTCAGAGAACCCAAAGAACGGACACAGAAAGATGAGTGCATTAACACACAGAAAACAAGCCTACAGTGGAAGGATTTAAATGTCATAGCACCGTCGAACTCGGTGAACTTTCAACGACGAGACAGTTGCAGCAAAAAATAAAAAAAATTAAAAAAAAGACCAACAATTTTGGACAACACAGAGGCAGTCACAGGAACCCAACGATGATCATAAACATATAATCAGGATGAAACGCCGAAAATACAGCGACGCAAAGGCGAACCCAGCGATGAAATTGAACAGTTATTTTGACAACACGACGACAGCGCAGACGAACAAACCGCTAGATCTAACCTCCGTAACGAGCAGATTCGCGTGCTCTCATGTTGCAAATACACTTAAAAACTCGGACACGTAATTTAACGTAGAAGACTTGAAAAAAAAATACCGAACTACGGCTTTGGATCTGATTTTGTGACACGGAATTTTATTAAAATACTACCCATAGTGTTAAAATTCACTAAACAGTTAGTACTACATAGTTTCCCTTTGGCTTTGTGAACCTTTTTGTTGGCGCCATCATCCACAGATGGCAGCACCGTGGTTACGCATTTCCTTTTCATGCGACCTCCGTTCAGTTCACGAGGTTACTCGCACGGAATGCCGTAAACGGAGAGCTGAGATGTTGCACGTCAAGAAGCGCCCCTGTGGGTCGAGCATGGTTCTTTTCCTCGCCACCGTCATAGCGACGACGCGTCGCCGGTATGACGGCGGAGTTATGACGGCCGCGGGAAAATGCGAGCACGGATCCCATCGTCATATCTCTCCCGTCATCGCTAAGGCGCCTTACCTACGACGGCTTGGCAATCGATAATATGCAGAGGTTGGCAGTGAATTTACAGAAAGGATGTGTTTTATTTGGCAGTTGGTGTGGTGTATCTGCTAGCAATTTACAGCCAATAGAAAACTACATACACGAAAACAAGATTGTGGACATTCGTAAAACTTAGACATGATGTGACTATCGAATTATATATTTTTCACAACTATATTCAATATTTATATCATTTTTCATTGTACGCCTGTTGGCGTTCCGTAAATATAAGTTTTACAGACTATTTTTTGCTCAGTAAAACACCTGTCACGTCTCAGTCTCAAAATATAATAAAATCATTTTACATAGCAAAGTCGGTTATAATTATTAAAAAGTATATAATAAGGTTAAGGAGTGCATTAGAAACTGTGAAAGTTTGTAGTTTGTAATATGAAATTATTATTTAGCGATCTTGTGAAACGTGTTGCCCGTTATTATTAATTTTGTTTTCAATGGTCAGTTGTTATTACTTTAAATCATATCATGAAAAAAAATATTTAAAAACACTTTTGTGACTCGACGTGAAACATTACAATACTAGACCTGATTTAATCATTATTTGGTAATTTTCGCCACCGTTTAAGTTAATTTGCTGATTTGAAGGTAGCGAAACAATTCGGTGTGCTATACGTCCCTTAAAGACTGTTCAAAAAATACTGCTGTTATATTTAATTACATTATCCTTAGACTTGTTTATAGTATATTTTCTAGTGCACTGCAAGTTTTATTCACAATATTTTGTACTGTAGCATATGTATTGGGTGAATATGCTGATATTATTTATTTAGCATCTTGCAAGCTTGAAACAATATAACACGAAGTCGGTGTTGTTAATTAAATGCCTGAATATAATTTATTAAGTAAACTGTAGTTGACAGTATTGTGTCTGCATTTTATAACTACTAGAAGAGTAGAGGAACTAAAAATATCCTTCAACGGTATTAATTACTTTCTTTTCACACAAGCCGCTCCTCTCACAAATTACAATTTTCGTATGAACTATAAACACAAAACCTCTCAACTCTACGTGAAACACTATTATTCCTACATTGTTACCATTTTATCATACTGAAAGTATTTGAGCGAATCTTAGGTGAATAAATTACGTTTCAATATACGATACAGCAGGAGCAAACCTAGCCACCAATGAGGGTGGGGAGTAGGCCTAACCTAAAAGTCACTAAATCTTTGGAGGAAATGCTTTCTGTTTAAAATTCGATAAAACGATGGTTTAAAATAACCATCAGACTACTATGTATTTATCAGCGACATTCTTGTGTATAACCTTATCAATGCATGTATTTTATTTTTACAAGTGATTTTTTTTATTACACGTATGGAAGCTGAAGGGTAAATTAGTTGTTTTTAGAAGTTTAATAAGCCACACGCTTATAGGTGTTTTACACTTAACTTTTATACAGAATAATTAACTAATGTGATGTTATCTTCTATCTAGTTGAAATATTACGTTATTTTGTCCTGATCTTAATTTTTATATTAAACGATATGACAAAAGTAGGCAGATTGGCAGTTTTCTTAGTATGATATATTTTGGTTAACTGAGTATTGTGCAATTAAAAATAACGAGAAAAAAGAATCAATGTGTCTTATTCACACGAAACATAGAAACTAAGTATTTATTTATGCGGCGTGATTATTATCGGTAACAAGTTGTTTCGAAGTTTGTTCAGAGAAAAACATAACCTTTTTTGAGATACGTCGTATATCTCACATAGGCCTACGTAATTTATGAGTAAATAGAATTGAGACAAAACCTTAAGTTTCACGAAAATATATTATTTAACTCATTCGAAAGAATTATTTCCCAGTATTAAATGAAAGTTACGCACGTAGTCGGCATTATGACGGGGTTATGACGGCTATGACGGCCTTACGACGGGCAAACCATCCCGCCTTACCTATGACAGGCATGTCATAGCTAAGGCGTCTTACAGAAGGCGAAAAAAGATCCATGTTCGCTTTTAGTTGCGAAGCGTCATACCGATGACGCGTCATCCCTATGACGGGCGAAAAAGAGAACCATGCTCGCCCGGCAGGGGCACAGCCAGGGGGGGGGGGGGGGTTAGGGATTCAAACCCCCCCCCCCTCTCTCTCTTAACACCAAATCTTTAATTTCTTATTCATCACTCAAACAAATTTCATATTAAAATTAATAAAAAAATTACCATTACAATATTTAAATTTAAGTACCGAAAACTGCTAAAATAGCACTATTTTACACGTTAAAATCCAAATTTTCCCGGGCGAGGACCCCCGGACCCCCCGCTTTAATACGGCCGGGGGGGGGGGGGGGGACGGCATGCTTCTTAACACCCCCCATACACAAATCCTGGCTACGCCACTGGGCGACAGGACAGCTCGGGGTCGAGGGGGGCGCTTCCATCGCCGCGGTTATCTGCAGGCGGAAGTGGTAGAATGTGGGTTGACGTGCGGCGAAGAGCGGTCCGAACATGTCCACGCTTTTTCCTTGCGGCGCGTGACCTTTCCTGGGCTTAGGCCGGCAACAAGGTGTGTTACGTACAGCGCCAGATTCCCGGACGGGGATATCCTTCCTTCAGTCCAGATGCCAGCAAGTTAAGTGTTTGGAAGAATTATTTTCATGGGCTATGAAATACATGTTACGCCGATTCCAAGTCTCTTACGTTTACTTCTTCGCAAGACACCCGATTCGAATTGAACATCCACTGCCTTTCGTCGTGATGTTTCGACGGGTTAATTTTCATTAGTGCGAGTCGTTTATTCAAACAAAAGGACCTAAACATGGAAACCAGATCTGGACAAGTCAGTCTTTCATCAGAATACGTTAATTTTGGCAGTTTCGAGTTCTGATTTTTTTAAATTTCACATTTGCTGTTTACAGATGATAATCTATATCTGGTTTTATGTGTCTTAATTACTTCTGTTTCAAAATTTGACTTGCGCAGATGTGACTTGAACCCCGTTAGTTTGTTGAAATATCGTCGTATGAACCACAAGGTATCTGCTTCAAAATATTTAATGGCTACATTAACACTTGAGCTGAAACTGGGTGCTTGAACTAGGTGCGAACTTGTCAAGAACTGAAAAATCCCCTATTCAATGCACTGTCAAGAAGTACTAAATAATACCGAAGAAACGTATTTTTGAACCTTGCCCCTAAACATTTATGGAAAATTCCTCCCATTAGGTGTTTTGGGTTGGCGACATAATCAAGTTTTATGAAAGTTACGATAAAAAAAAATTTTGTGATGGTAGTTCGCTGCAAGATAGTTTAGTTAGCGCCATAAAACATTCAGCATACATTGTAATAAACTAGAAATATGTTCCTAAACATGTAATGAAAGTTATTGATCTACATAATTGTTTCTGAATATTTGCCATGTAGTACATTTACTGTGCTTTTACATATTTTTTTTTCAAAACAAATTTAGGAGTGATGCTATATTTGCATGGCTGATCTTCCATTTTTAATAACGTTAATTAAATGTGTTTAGAAACAACACAAAAATATTTTATAAGGGTGAGACCAACCATATATTTTTATTTATTTTATAATCAACTTTAAATAATATTGTGGTTTTCAAACTAAAGGCTGCATTCGTCGATCTTCACGAAATTTTTTATACAAGGACCATCGAATGAACACATGTTTGGTAGCCGTCTGAAGTATTTTCGCCGGCAACAAAGCAGATGCAAGAAAGGAGGTTAATATACAGGTGCGCATGGCGGCTTATATCTGCTGGCTGTCAGGGAGTGTCTTGGAGTTAGATTCGAACAATACACGGAGAAAGGCACTGGCTTCCTGTAATCATTTCCGCATCCCTGCCCGGAGCCGTTACAATCACGTTTTACATTACCGCTCCAGTCGTCGGCTTGCTTTTCTGAAAGAAACTGCTAAATGTAATTACGAATGACAATTAAGGCTGTTCAGTGAGGTTAAGGCTTCCGCCCAGTCATGGGTGTGTTTGTGTTGCATAGGACAACACTGTGAAGTTTGAGTGGTAACCATAACATGAAGATAAAGGTGTAATGCAAGTACCTTGAGTGGTTTCAAGAACAATTCCTTGTGAAAAATGCCGTAAATATATTTAGGAACACTTTCTTCATGTTAATGAGGTTTTGACCAAATTTGGTTTTGTAATTTAGGACTCCCACTAACTCTTTAAGTAATGTTTGAAAAACGTTTTAGCTTAGTTTGTGTGTGTGTGTATGTATATATGAATGTATGTATATATATACACATATGTGTATAAATATGTATATATATACACATGTGTATATATATGTATATATATAAAGTAATTCGTTTGTAAAATTACTTGATATAAAAATCGTTAGTACCGTTAGCATTTCCTTATAAGGAATCACTTCATCCAGGTAGACTACTCACAGAGACCAGTGCCAAGGGTATCCGGCCCAGGACTTGGCCTTATGTTCCAGGCTGCGGAAGGCAATGTAGAACCATTGCTGCAGCAGCAGCAGCAGCAGCAGCAGCAGCAGCAGCAGCATCTCTATCTCTTGACTTAAATAGTCATCACTCCTTCCACAAGATGAACACACAGCACCTTGACTATAGCGTGTCTCATCCGTAGTTTGCAGTGTGCTCTTTTCAATGCATGATTTCTGTCATTAGCGCGATTCCCCCCCCCCCCCCTCTTTAGTTGTAACATGATAATGTACTGATTTGCTTAGTTGTAAACTTTTTTTTCTATTTAATTATTCTGGCACTAGTCTCCTACATAACTTTGTGTAGGGTCTAGGACACACAGCTTCTATGCACAGCAGAAGGGGTTCCTGGTGACATTTGATATAGGCTATCTTCGACGCGCTGGTTAACTTGTGCGCCTGCTTTCCTGTGAGAATTGACTATATATAATGTGGATTATATATATTCAGTGCTGTGAGTCACTCGAACGGAGCTGATTGCGTGTGCGCTCGTAAAAGGCCTAATCTTGTCAGGTGCCACACGAACATTTCAAGGCTTTGCCGGAGTCGTTGCGTCATAGATAACGTGTTAACTGATAGTCGAGCGAGTGACGAGATAACACTTCGTATCTCTAAAACCGGTTATACCATGCCGGAAAAAAATATATATTCTTGAAACACGCATTTTATTAATTTAACGCTTCTAAAATTTACTGTTAAAAAAAACTGGAAACTGAACTACTTAACCGCCCTCAGCGTAGCGTTATTGCTTTTCGTAAACCGACGTCGCTCTGATATCTGGAGCAGTTTTCAAATCGCGTTGTATTTTTCCTGAAGCTCTGCACACCGCCCAGATAGGCGGGGTTCTTAGAAACGGTTCGTCTCCGAACAGACTATTTTTTTTTTGTAATCAAAATGTTGCTTGCGTACTCGAAATAACTAAAGGTTTACAAATGTCTAAGCCATCAACGGTCTACATATACCTGCAACATAGTTATTTGTAACCATTAGTCCATTGTTAAATGTTTAGTTTACTATTTAATTATCGAAAAGAATAAACAAATTGAAGTATCCATCTCGGGCGCATAGCCAGTTTAGCGCTCTAGTGCTCATAGATGTGGATATTTGTCTTATTTAAAAATAAGTGTCGCTGTTAAATACTAATCGGAATCGCAGTCGTGCTCGGAGTAAGTCATCCATTGGAAACACGAAAATTGTATTGTCTCTAGACTTTTATCATTAGTTGATGCACAAAAAACATACATTAAATTGTATACATATATCTGTATTACTTGATCACTTTTGATTTTAATTTGGTTTTTTAACACAGTTTTCCAACACACACCATTTGTTTTTGTAACAAATAAGCCCGAAACTACATTAATTTATAAGTTTACATTATTTAAATAAGTGCCAGTAAATCATTGTCGGAAAAAACTTTGAATGTATTCCTCTTTTATAAGTAGCCTTCATAGCATTTTTCTTTCTTTGTTAGGCTTAGTTGGAAATGGGGCCAGATTTTTATATCATATGAGCTCCGTGCTTTATTTTGAATTCAGTGATCGCTTTTTTGGCATGAATCTGTTTATTATCGTATTTAAGAAAGATAAAAACGTTTGTAACTAGGGTTTAGTATCATTTTGGTTGGGTTTTTTTTCCAGATATTTCTGTAATCGGACAAATTTGTAAAAAGCTATGTGGGATTTTTAAAAAGGAAATCTTTGTCACGTCCAGTGGTCTATCTCGACCCATGATATTACTTTTTTGACGTGACAACGTCTAATAAACCGATGAACCCCGGCTGCACGCACGAAAAAGTGTCCTGTTACGCACATTGTTCCGTTATGCTGTGTCCCGTTACGCTCATTGTACGCTTGCGCCGCATCTTCTTCCACTCGATTGGAACATCCATCGATTTGACTTTTTCGAGGCACATTAAACTTGAAACACTCCCATTCGTTTCCTACTTTTCCTATCATCGTCCTATCCTTAACAGAATAACACAGATTGGAAGAAGTTAAATAGCAAACATGTATAAAAGTTATAGTTAAAATAATCTCTTCGTTAAAGTAATAAACATATTTGAATTAATGAGTGCAAATAAAAGTAAATTTATCAATTAAATTGTAATTTCGTTTCACTCCTTCTTTGTAGCCATACAAAATAGTGATAATTCAATAAAAATGATTCAATTTTATTCATAAAAGTATGCAATCATTTCATCAATGTTTTGTTATGACGTTGTGACTTTAAACTATCGTCTGTAAACCGACTTTACAGACAACCAATTTTTTTTGTATAAATGTTATAGTTGTAAAATACAATCTTATGTGCGACTAATTTCAACATAATTATGGTAACAAGTATATTTTTGTGTTTCACTTTGTTATTTTATATGTACCTATATGTAAAAAAGTAAAGATAAAGGTATGTAGATATAAGCAAACGTAAATCTCTATGCGTGGAATCGGTAACCAAGAACGAACATAGTTCGGAGCCGGCTGCAATCTCTAGTGTCTGCCTAATGCTCGTGCAGACATTTGTGCGACTTTTGAAAAATATTCTCCAGCGCGGGTTTTCCTCCCAGTATTGGTACCGTCAATGGATGGGTCTATGTTTGTCACTTCAAGTATACGTCAGAAATACTTGTTTAAAATTTACGAAGGCGTCATGTGTATAAATTACGGAGGACTGAATACACTGCAGAAAACTTGCGATTCTTTTTTTCCTATCGGTAAATGAAAGGCATTGTCCCCGCTTTAAATTCCAAGGACATGAGTGTTTCTTCTCGGATGTCCGCGTCCTAGAACTAGGTGCTTGGTGGGAAGGTAGACTTTTAGCGTCGACTAGTTAGCTGTAAGGCGCCCGTTGAAAAGTCATGTATGTAAAACTTTATTTTAACATACACTAAATATTTTTTTTTACAAAATTGTATTTCTTGTGATATTGTGGAAATTAAAATTTTTCTGATACATACATGAATTAATAAAAAAATATTTGAAAAAAAATTGTTTATAATTAAGAACCTCTTGAAAAACCAAATATTGCGTGTGAATTGTCTCGTTCAGTAATCTTTTTTAATTAATTATAACGACATGCTCACGTAATCAAAATTGATTTTCAGCGATAAATGGAATATTTACGTACTTTGCGAAGTTAATTAATTAAATTCTAAAAGTAAAATTATTATTAAAAACTCACCAATTTAATAAAAAGTGTGCGCATGGAGTCCACGCGCGACAGAAGTGAAACGTCTTGCTTATAAGGTTAAGGTAGAGATAAATTACTTACATTTTCAATCACACTCAGTGGCGGACCCAGGATTGATTTCTGGGGCGGCCACCGGTTGTGGCATAGCATAATACCTGTGTATTACTTTAGAAGTCGTATTATCCGGTGCATATTTTACGTGGCCCCGTGCCTCTCCTATAAATACGCCACTGATCACACTAATCACATAAAATTGAATAATACTCATAAAGTAAATTGCACAAATCAATAACTCTTTTCCACACGAATAAATAGTTGATATTTTAAATAAAATAAAATAAATATGGTAGCGTCAATCGTTAGCAGTTACGAAAACTGAGGAGTGGACAAACACAAGCAGCGTTACGAGAATACCGTAGCATCACTGCTGAGTCATTTCTACCTTACCCTGCCGTCTCCTCTTTCAGCACTAAGAATTTTTTTTAAATTCATTTCCTAAGGAGTTAGATAGGGCATGAAAATTTGTGAAATCCCATAGAGCACACGGGTAGTTATATAAAACATCACGTGATACAAAAAACGTTGAAATGAATTGTTACTAAAAAAAACCTAAAATCGATTTACCAAGTATTTGTAGGCACTCTTGTCTAATTCCCGATTCTAGAATTGCTGGTATAGTAGGTTCAGCAATTTCAGAGAACCAGCACGCAGTAATTGCTTACTGGGAATTTTTTTTTGCCGTGACCCAATAAGATGGATGATGGATCACAGAAGTAATGAGGGTTGCGGGGAAACGGGAAGACTCCTACATCGGCTCACGGGAAACGTCGGCCACGTTCAAACGTTATAGGAGCTGGGATACCTGACCAACGTCTAAGCCAGGTATTCCGAGACACAAGAAAAAAAAATTGGTTTTCTGTAAAGACGGTTTACGGACGATAGTTTAACGTGACGTCATAACAAAACATTGATGAAATGATTGCATACTTTAATGAATAAAATTGTATTATTAAAATAAAAATGATTCAAGAAAAAATACTTGAAATTATACTAGTAATCAGATTTTTAAAATGCAAGAATAATTAACCTTTATTGCCGATATTATTGTTGTAATAAGCAATGAAAACCACATTAACATTTCACTTCACTTTGTAAACAGTCGACGAAACAGTTCACGTGTAGATGTAAATTGTGTGCTGCCGCTGTCTTTCTTCTTCTCGGACGCATAGGCCAATCGAGTGGAAGAGAGATAGATGCGGCGCAAGCGTACAATGAGCGTAACGGAACAATGTGTGTAACGGGACACAGCGTAACAACCATGTGCGTAACGGGACACTTTTTCGTGCGTGCAGCCGGCGTTCATCGATTTATTAGACGTTGTCACGTCTAAAGGGTTTAGGCGTTGAATATGCTAGACCTGTGTCCTAACCATATTCCTAGTGCACGATAGGACACCGCCAGTCCCTAATTTTTAGGGAACGGATTTCGGTGTCCTATACGTTGCCCCGATCTGTTGGCCAAATCCCGCACGTGTGCAGAGCTCAACTATTCCTTGATTTCGTCCAGATGGCGTACTCGCGTCTGGCGCGTATATATTTATCCGTATAGAGTGACTTTTAGTGATCATCGAGGGACGTTCCAAGCGTGTTGGTGTGCCAAATGAAATTTTATGATGCCGAAACTATCCTGGAATTCATTTTGTACATTTTTATGATCATAACAAGAAATAATCGTAACTTAAAAAAAAATTACTACAATTATAAAGGCTGTTCTATTTGTGTGCGATGGCGGTGCTATCTGTAGTATTTTTCGCAGTAACAATTGACCGATGGTTTGCGACACGTCCTCTTAGAACGCGTCGAAACCAGTTTCTAGCCTCGCGCAGGCCACCTTCTATTAAAACTGTTGCCGATTTGTTTCCTCACCGGGATTCTTTTTGGACACGTTCTGGAATACACCACGGGAGTTGTGTCACGGTTGTCGGTGCTTAATCGCCACCCGAACGTACAGGAGTACCACCCAAAGTGCTCTAGTGTTGGCGCCCCCCCCCCTCCCCCTCC